>NW_024117077.1:0-6143 GCF_003073215.2 Triticum urartu | reverse complement strand
CGCGCGGCGGCCACGGCCGCCCTCCCTCCCCGACGCATCCGCATCCACGTGATGGGCGTCGTTGCCATCATGGCCTTCTCATCGCAATGGCTGCAAGTGGGGCCATGTGTTGATTGGAGCTGATGTGGAGCACTGCCCTGGCATGACCGGGCACTCTCATGTTGCCCCCAGGATTTCGTCTCGCTTTGAGATACGCTGATCAGTCCGGACATTTAGGAAGAAAGTGAGTGGTCCTGTTGGGTCACTTTTTTTGACCGGACACTGATCAGACAGACTTTTTTAACATTTGAGGAGAAATAGGGGTCTGATTGTTGATGCTCTCATCTACAAAGTATAATGAATGTTTTATATTATTTGGCATGACAATTTGTAAATGGCTCGGGTTGTGATCAACTTGACATGTTATTGTCATGACTAAAAGATTTTAGTACTTAGTGTTTGCGCTCGATGTAATGGAATCCTTATAATTAGTAAGCTCAATAGGAATAGTGTCCTAGGAGAGCTCCAATGTTCTTTCCTCGAAGTGGACCTCGCCTACAAGGATAATTAGGTTGTTGTTCCTGCGTGACAGTACCAGAACAAACATTCTCGCCTTGGTAAAAAAACAGTCATTTGTGTGTTGCCCAGATGCAATTTGGTTGTATAGGCAAGGAGCCTACAACAGCCGACGTGTTTGAGCTGTCGCTTGCTTTTGATCTACGTCTGGTACAATGACTACTGATGAGCTCTTTTGCCTCTAAAATCTTCAAGTTTTTCAGTAAATTGTGGAGACAATAGCCAGAATGCCACTACGAGAAACCAAACTTGCCAAAATACCACTATGAAAAATCAACTTGCCAATATACCACTGCACACTCAGTTTTTCTTGTCAAAATAACACTTTCGTTAGTTGTCAAACTTTTTCTGTTAGTCAAACCGGAGGCAACTTGTCAGTGTTTTGGCTATTCCAAAATTACCCCCCCGGCTCAACCCTATCCTCTCCTCCGCCGGCGCAGCGCGGCGCGAGCCGCCGCCCGGCCGCGGCGCCCCCCCGCAGCTCCTCCCTCCCTCTGACCCTCTCCGCCACCCATCCCCCAGCTCCCTCCATGCGCCGCCCTCCTCCTCCTCCCTAGGTTCGTGGCTGGGGAGACCGACGCCCTCACTCCCGCTCCTCGGGGCCCTGCCCGCATCGGCTCCGGCGCCAGCCAGCCCAACGGCGCAACTCCGGTCAGAGGGATCCGCCCCAGCTCATCCCAGATCAGTTCGTCGGCCTCCTCTGCTCCATTGCAACCTCACCTAGCTCGTCCATCTGCTCGAGTTCGTCCCGGATCAGCCCGACGGCGGCGCTCCATTGCTTGGCACCGACCGGACCAGCTCGCGGCCTCCCCTGCAACCTCGCCTTCGAGTGGCTCCTCTGCCTCCAACCCTCCAGTACATCTCCAGCGACAAAAGGTACAAAATTTC
Source organism: Triticum urartu (assembly GCF_003073215.2). NCBI lineage: Eukaryota > Viridiplantae > Streptophyta > Magnoliopsida > Poales > Poaceae > Triticum > Triticum urartu. The sequence goes on along the minus strand of NW_024117077.1, from coordinate 4,700 downwards.
CCCCTGTTTTCATAGTTCTTTTCATTGTAAGTGCAGCAAATTTAGAATTTGCTGTGTTTGTGTGTTTCAAAGTCGATTCAATGGGCGATTTCAAAGTAGAAATAGATGTTCAGTCCTACTTGACGATTGTAGACGGCAAAAGAGTTTACAGAAGGGGCAAAACATGGGATTTCATGGTCGGTCGGGACTTGTCTGTGGCGCGGATAAAGGAGGTTGTGGAGGAGAAGTTCAAGTGGTCTCCTGATCAGAGAATGACCATTTGGTATGGAACAGGATATAACACCATCCCATTGATCTCTGAATCAGAGATAGCTGAATTGTTTGATAGGTGTTCTAACACGAAAATAGTGAGGTTTGGTGTGACCATTGAGAACAAACAGCAACACAAGGAACAAGCTCCTGTCATGGCCGAGGATATGGATGATCAACCTATTCATGCTCCATTCTTTGCTTGGCCGAAGCAAGCCTATGAAGGCGAGTATGAGGATGATGAGCCTGTAGGATGCGGTGAGGAGAACACCTATTTGCATGAGAATGCGGAGTCAAAGGAGAATGCAGAGTCAAAGGAGAAAAATGTCGAGCCAAAGGCTGCAAGAGTACCATTGAGAACACTAGATGTTGACAACTCTTATGATCCACATCATGTGCGAGGGGATGATGAGACATTACTCGCAAACAATGTGGCTCCTACTTATCTCCACGATAAAAAAATCCTCGAATCGAAGTAGGAGCCACATTTCCTAACTCCAAAGCATTTAGAGTTGCATTGAGACAAGTAGCAATTAGAGAAGATTGGTCTTTTGACACGCAGTATAGTGACACTAAAAGATTCAGGGCTAGTTGCACCGATGAGGATTGTCCATGGAGGATACATGCCTCCAAGTTACCGAACACTAACACTTTCATGGTATGATTAGTAGCATTGTTTGCTTCTTTCTTTGGCACATGTTATTGTTTATTTCTTTTCTTTATATTGTTATTTATTTGACACTTGTGTTTCTTGATGTCATTGCAGGTAAAGAAACTTCCCTTTGAACATACTTGTGGGAGAAAAAACTGCAGCAAAGGAATGGCAAATAGAGATTGGCTCGCTGATAAAGGGAAGGCTGCACTTGAGGAGAATGCCACGGTGAGTGCAAAACAGCTAAAAGAACGCTTGCAAAGGGAGTATGATATTAAGCTTCAATACACCGATGTTTGAAAAGGGAGAGCTCGTGCAAAGGATCAATTAGAAGGTACATATAAAGAGAATTTTCAGTTGTTGTGGAACTTTAGAGTTGAATTGTTGGCAGCCAATCCTGGAAGTATATTTGAGATAGACGTAAAAACAACTACCAATAGTAAGGGTGAAATTGTGCATGTTTTCAATAGGTTGTTCATTGCCTTCAAGCCATGCATTGATGGGTTTTTGGCAGGGTGTAGACCATATTTGGGGGTTGATGCAACTTTTCTTTGTGGGAAATACACTGGCCAATTGGCAGCCGCAATTGGTGTAGATGGGCATAGTTGGATGTTTCCGGTAGCATTTGGAATATTTGAGAAAGAGAATACAGAAAATTGGGTATGGTTCATGGAGCAGTTGAAATTGGCTATTGGAGAACCACAAGGGCTTGCAATCCATACCGATGCATGCAAGGGGTTGGAGAATGCCATTTCTAAGGTCTACCCAAATTGTGAACATAGAGAATGCATGATGCATCTAATGCTCAACTTCAAGAAAAAGTTCAAAGGTGACATACTAGATAATATGTGGCCTGCAGCTTGCACATATGAAGTAGAGAAGCATGATTCACTAATGGCAGAAATACAAGCACAAATCGCCGAAGCAATAGCCTATTTGAACATGCATCACAACCGTGTGTGGACAAGAAGCAAATTTTCAGCAATGACAAAAGTTGAGTGTGTTAGCAATAATTTGGCAGAGGTTTTCAACAATTGGATTAAGGATGTGAAGCAACTTGCACTTGTTGAGCTTTTGGACAACCTTAGAGAAATGATAATGATATTGTTCGAGAAAAGGAGAGCCGTTGGTGAAGCGCTGCTAGGTTACATACTACCTAGTGTGATAAAGGAGTTGAATCTGAAAAGTAAGGGGCTGCATTATTTGGAAGCAAGAGCATTGCCAAATATAGCTGAGATTTCAGGAAATGGATGGAGGCACATCGTTAACTTGGAGAAAAATGAGTGCTCTTGTAGAAGATGGCAGATTTGTGGTAAACCTTGCACACATGCTCTTCGGTTCATCTTCTCCAAAAAAGCCAAGCTAGAGGATTATGTTGCAGAGTGCTTCTCAGTGGCAAGGTTCCAAGCGGCATATGCTGGAGTTCTCATGCCAATTAGGGGCAGATCCCAATGGCCCAAGGTAAATCCCGGATTTGATATGATCCCTCCCAAACTTACCAAGAGTGCTGGACGTCCAAGAACTAGGAGGATAAAGAATTACACCGAAGGTGGAACCGGTAGAAGACACAAATGCAAAAGATGTGGAGCAATAGGCCATCTTCGAAAGACATGCAAGGAGCCTGAGATGGAAAGTGACGCGGATCGAGATGCTACTCCTCCTCCGCGGTATTTATTTCATAACTCTCATCTCTTTCACTTGTATTTATTTCATGATGCTACTCCTCTTCCATGGTATTTCTTTCATGATACTACTTCTCACATTGTTGCCAAATGTCCTGCATATTAATTACTAACAATATTGTTTTGAATGTAGGAAAAAGTCAAAGGTTGAAGCAAGCATTGTGGTTACTTCTCCTAAGACACCAACTAAGCAAGGTACTCAACTTGATACTCCTACGAGTCCAATGACAAGGCAGAGGGCAGCAGCTATTGCAGTTGCTTGTACGCCTCCTAGTGGATCTACAAGGAGTAAAATTGCTGCTCCTAGCCCTCTACGGCGAGTTTAGTGCATTTGGTTGGGAGAATCATCATCTTTTGCTTATGGTTGTGAGAACCATGATCTTTTGTTTGAAGAAATGGTGGTCTGAACCATTATGTGTTGATGCTAGCTCCTTTTGAACCATTATGTATCGTTGTTGATGTTATCTTATTTCGAACCATTATGTATCATTGTTGATTTGTTGCTATATTGATGTTCAATGATGCAAACTGAGATTATGCTGAATTGGTGATGTTTTCATGTCAAAATGCTGCTGAAATGCTATCAAAATGCTGCTGAAATGCTGTCAAAATGCTGCTGAAATGTTGTTATATTGATGTTCAATGGTGTAAACTTAGATTATGTTGAATTTGTGATGTTTTCATGTCAAAATGCTGCTGAAATGCTGTCAAAATGCTGCTGGAATTTTTCAAAATGATGCTGAAAAGTTGCTATCTTGTTGGATGATGCAAAGTAAGATTATGTTGAGTTGGTGATGTTTTCATGTCAATTGGCTCCTGAAATGTTGCACTATAGCTGCTCTTTTTGTTGTTGAAATGTATGCTTTGGGCCGTGAAGAGGTAAGGGTATAGAAGTCTTTTTTCGATGGTGTTAGCCTCCGTTAGTCACTAGTGGTATTTTGGCTAGAGAAAACTGAAAGTAGTGATATATTGGCAAGTTGGTTTTTCATAGTGGTATTTTGGCAAGTTCGGTTTCTCATAGTGGCATTCTGGCTATTGTCTCTAAATTGTGTGGAGGATTGAGCGTCGACATTGTGGATGAGGAAAAGGGAGTACAGGGCAGGTGGAGGAGTGGGAGAAAGAAGCGTACGGCGACAGCTTCGTTGTCGAGGAGCGGGCCGAGTAGGGTAGAGGAGAAGAGTTGGCGAGGCTTGTTGCCTAAGCTCAATATGTTGGAGCATGCCTCGGGCTACTCCTGCTACTGGCGGAGCTCAGCATGGTCTGTTGGGGATTGGGGATTGCGGTCATTTTTTCTGTTAAAACACTTTTCAAATTTTTTAAAAATATTCAGAAATCTAATTTGGCTATGAATTTCCAAAGATGTTGACTAAGTTTTTTAAATGTTTGCAAACTTGAACAATGTTCATAAATATAAAAAATTCAGGAATATGGAAAAAAATCATACTCATGAGTTTTTGAAAATGTTCACATATTCTAAAATTATTTACAAATTTAAATAATGTTTGTGAATTTTTTAAATCATGAATATGAGAAATATTTGCAAGTTCTAAAAAATCACAAATTTTAAATTGTTTAAAAATTCTAAAAAAATGTTTGTATCAATACAATGTTTGTGAATTTGAAAATTGTTCAAAAATTCTTAGTTCCTTAGGTATGTTGTCACTACGTGCGTTGGGGCTTTGGGATTCATTGGTGGGCCCATTTATTTGTGGTTATTTTGCACATTCAGGTTATTTGGGCCTGTCACAAGCTGTCATGGCAGTAGTATGGTGTTCTTTGTGTTACGTCTCGGTGTGTGTGTTGTGTTTGTGGTCGATTAGTTCCGTAGGCTAAAACGGAGCTCACATTATTACTACTGGTCGTCATCGAGACTAAAATGTGTATTGATAATACCGCCAAACACCAAACAATTTCATAGTCCTCTCAAAATAAGTAAAACATGGAGCATCAAGCCAAGCCAGTGCCAGCGAATAAGAACACCACCATCCCGAGCATTATGAAAGCCCAACCTAGCAGAGATAAAAATGAAATTGAATCAACCGACCGTAACAACATAAAATCTGAGAGGTCTTGTCCCACGTGTAACATGTAGGATAGCAAGCAAACACGCAGTAACC
>NW_024117076.1:0-8071 GCF_003073215.2 Triticum urartu | reverse complement strand
AACCCCCCCCCCCCCCCCGCTCCGCCTCATCCAATGCCATCGGTGTTGCAGACGAGAAAAACTATGACCAGGGACAACGATGTTGCAACTGGCGACGAGAAAAGCTACGACCAGAGAGGACGATGTTGCAACCGGCGAGGAGAAAAGCGACGAGAAAGTTGGGTCGGCCACTGCGCAACACTAAAAGTTGCAACCGACGATGATAATGTTACAACTGGTATTGTCGAAAGCTTCAACCGGAGACGACGGGAATCGAGGGTCGGCCACCATGCAACCACGGGAGCTGCAACCGGTGATGAAAAAAGCTTCAACCGGCGATATACGAAGCTTCAACTGGCGTCAGGGAAAGCAAAAAGTTGTAATTGTTGACACAAAAACTTCAACCATCTACTCCCTTCGTTCCGAATTACTCGTCGTAGAAATGGATGTATCTAGATGTATTTTAGTTCTAGATACATCCATTTCTGCGACGAGTAATATGGAACGGAGGGAGTATTTGAAAAGCTTCAACTAGAGACCGGCGAGAAATAGCTGTAGCGGCGAGCCGTTGATGCACACGATGTTTTCTATGCACCAATGGTGTTGCGGCAGATGCTGGAACCGACACCCCCGCCATTGCTGCATAGGAAGGGGCAGATCAGTGGACGTCGGTATTGCAACCGACGAGCTGCGACGGTGAGCGGCGACGACGAGCGGCGACGGCGCAATGGCATAGGGAGGCCGACGAGTGTGGATGACGCGGGTGGCTGGCAAGTTGGGTGGCTGAAGACAGCACAGGCGACCCGCGGCTCCGCAAGCACGGATCCATGTGTGATTTCTATTCTCCCCCGGGTGTTTGACTTGTCTGGGAAGAGATTTGAGAAATAGATGGACGCATCAGACAGCTAAACAAGATTAGATCGGACGAGCGCGGTGTGATCGGCCGAAATTTCGGCCCGCCTCCCGGTGCCTGTCACTGGCCAATAATTTCACAACTAAAGATCGACATGTCAAAGCGTGTGCTATCCTCCTATTCTTGTATATATGCGGGGCAAAAAAAAATCTTGCCACGGCCTCTAGTCCTTTTTATATTTTGATTTGATGAGTTGTGCCGACTTCAGTAATTTTGTAACGATTGAGACGCTAAAATGTAAAATTAAAAACAAAGAGGCGCCAGATTGAAAATATGAAGAACCGCCGAAATTTTCTCGCTCGTTCCGTTCGTCTTCTCAAATCCAATCCCCCCAAAACCACCACAACCCTAGGGCCTCCCGATCCCCGATCACCGGCCACGAACGGTGCCGCCGAAGCTGGTGCGGCAGCTGGGCGAGATGGAGGAGCTCGTGGAGGAGATCCTCATCCGCCTCCCGCCGGACGATCCCGGGAACCTCCTCCGCGCCTCCCTCGCGTGCAAGCCGTGGCGCCGCCTCCTCGCCAGCCGCGGCTTCCGTCGCCGGTACCGCGACTTCCACCGAACGCCTCCAATGCTCGGCTTTCTCCACAGCTGGCTGTGCACCGAGTTCGTCCCCACCACTGACTTCCGCCCGTGCGAGCCCGATCTCCTGCACAGTCGTTACTCCATGGAGGACTGCCGCCACGGCCGCGTCCTCCTCCAGTACTTCGATAGGGATGCGAACATCCCGCTCTTAGTCATCTGGGAGCTCGTGACGGGCAGCCAGACGGTGCTGCGCTGCCCCGAAATGCCGGGGACGAGCAGCTCTGCGTCGGTGCTCTGTGCCGCGGACGGCTGCAGGCACGGTGACTGCCATTTGGGTCCATCCCTTGTGGTTTTCGTCAGCCTTGACGAGGAAGCGAGGGTCGCCACTGCCTCCGTGTACTCGTCGGAGACGGGTAACTGGAGCTCTCCGGTCACTCTGGATGTCGGTTTTGTTGAGATTGAAATCAGCTTCACCACGATGCCTAGTGTTCTCGTCGGAGACGTGCTCTATTTCCCCATTTCGAGGGACCATAGTAATGGTACTCTCATGTATGACTTGGCTGGGTACTGTCTATCGGACATTCATCTGCCGTGCTCAATGGGGTGCCCCATCGGACGTAGATTTTTAGAACATCTGCACCCGGGCCCTTCTATCCTAGCTGTCCAATATTGCTTTAAGATCTGTGCAACACAACTAACTTTTTATCTGAAATTTTCTCTTTTTTGTTTCTCTCGCATAAAACATGTTTTGAAGTTCAAACCTTTGCAGCGTGGCAAAGCTTTCTATCTAGAATCTAGGATAAATCTTTCAGATTTTAAATTATTTTTGACCAAAAAATCTGAAAGATTTATCCTAGATTCTAGATAGAAAGCTTTGGTTTGAACTTCAAAACATGTTTTATGCGAGAGAAACAAAAAAGAGAAATGTGTTTGCACGAATCGCGAAGCGCAGAATGGATGGCTAGATAGGAAGGGCCTGGGTGCAGGTGTTCTATTATATATTTTCGGTGCCCCATCGCCCCTATCCTCATGGCATCGGACGACGGTCGGCTTGGGCTCGCAGAGCTGTACAATTTCGACCTCACCGTCTGGTGGAGGGAGGTGGATCCTGATGGACTTGCGTCATGGACACGACGGAGCCGCATCAACCTCGAGACTATTCTCCCCGTTGGCGATCCCGAGGTAACCACGGAGTTGGTTGGCTCCATCGAGGGCACTGTCATTGTTTTTGCAATCACGGATCTTGGCACCTATATGATCGATCTCAAGTCACTAAGCTTGAAGGAGCTCTCCAACGAGCTGTGTCAGCAAGAAGATATTACATGGGCCCTCTATCCCTACCTTAGCTTCTACAGTCCACCAGGTATCTTTACTAATTTTTAGTTTTTTACATTTAGTTGTGAGTATATGTTAATTAATCTATTTCAGTTGTTGTGCCACAAAATAAGACAGTGAATGTGTATCAGACCTTAAGATGCATGGTTTCATCCTACTGACTTGTACACCATTTAGCAGGGACAGGTGTTGTGGCTGAAGCATCAAGTGAAGCTGGACATGGCGATGATGAAGCATAAATATCAAGCAGGTCATCCAAGCATGGAAGTTCAGATTGTTATTTTGGTGTTGGCTTTTGTTTTGTTTTGTTTTCGAGTTTGATGGGTGAGGGAGAGTTGTGTTATGTCTTGTTAAGAACCTGTCTCTGTTCTTGTTAAGCATTCTAGCTAATCCCTCAGTCCCATAATATGTGAGCGTTTTGACACTAGTGTAGTGTCAAAAACGCTCTTGTATTTATGGGACGGTGGGAGTACATTTCATTAAAGCATGTGAAAAGGTTGCCTTTTGTCTAAAAATCGACTGAAGTTTTGTGCATAACAACTCGTATAAGTTTAGACAGTGCTAGCTGCAAACTGCCATGCATGGACAGACACAGCAATCTGCTAAGGAGAATCAACTTGCCTACTGATGTTGAAGTTTTCCAGGGCTAATGCTTTAGCTATTCCGTGAACATGATGAATGCTACTATGTGATCCAACTTAAGCATGGGTTTAAGTTTAAGCTCTCGCCCATGGACCACTTGATAAATGTTTGAGATATTTTGTTTTCCTGTTATTTGTTAAGCTACAGGTTTGTCACACTGCTCTTTGGTTTATAATAAATTGGTTGCGTGCATCTTTGATTTATAGGTGTGAATTCTATTGTTGTTGTATTGCTTTGAAATGTTGTAAAGAATCGATAAGGCTCTCTTGAAGAAAATGAACAGATGAATAATGTGCTGTTATGCAATCTTCAAGATTCACAGATTTACGGTTGTCTAACTCACAGTGAATTGACCATGTAGTGGCAAAGGTTGCCCCATAGTCAGAAATACTATATATGAGCAACACATGGACAGATTGGGGGATGTAATCGTCATGGAAGCATCAAGAATTCCGCTATGTATAGATATTGCAGGCAGTATCTTGTTTGGACTGCCACGACACCGGCTTGATGGAGATGCTCCGTGCGCCGGTTATTCATGCTCTTCGGAGGCTGCACCATCATGTGCAGGTTACACCTGCAGCTCAAGATCTTTGGTGATGAAAATGTATAAGATATGGCAGCAAATGCTGATCCATTCGAACAAATCCTCAATGCAGCGCTGGTGAGATAAGCATAGATCCATAAATATATAAGAGTTATCGTAAGAGTTAACATGTAGAAGCATCAATCTTTTCCTGCAGATGCAATGTCTTGCTACTAAACAAAGCATACAAGAACACGATGATGTTTCATGATAGTTGTTGCATGCTGAACTAATTTTGCAGTTCTACTGGAATGTTCTACCACGAACCCGAAGTCTGAAAGAACTCCCAGATCACCACCAAGACAAGATATGGCGAGTTGATCGGCAAACTCTTAGCAGACCCTGACTTCTCCGGTTCCCAAAGATACCACACCATCAGCTTCCTAATTTATTATAGCAACAGCTGCTGTTAGTTTAATGAAACCTGAAAAGGAAGAGGAAAAATTAGGGACACTTTTGAGTAAACAGGTGAAGAGATTGAGCGAAATGGAAACACAGTCAAAGGAAATTCTTGAGTAAACATAACAGCTACCATAGTCCATCAATATCTGTTCCCAAAACTGAAATAAAACACCTGAGTTATCATCAGGACACCATTTTTTTTTCTGCTCAAGTCTTGATTACAGCAGAAATTACACCATGACCAAATGTCTAGAGATATCAAGCTTAAGTTTCACCCCTGAATCAGTTGGTGATAACATTCCATGAAAAGGAAAGACAGTGGAGTATCATGGCAAGGCTAGGTTCTAGTACAGTGTTCCAGAAATGGACGATGCTAGGCATCCTATGTGCCGGCTAGTTTAGAAACACAACAGCCAGAGTACTTTTTGGCAGCAGCAAGTTGCTGCCACAAGAATAATGAATGAAAGAACAAGTTCAGGTAGCACGCCTTCAATAATAATCATTCTACGGAGTGAATATGTTAGTAGTCTTGACTTGAGTCCCCAAAACATTGCTCGTCCCAGATAGAAAAGTTCCTTTGTGCCGGCTATTAGGAACACTAATACACCTGGATGGAAGGTTGGGAGGCCAATTCTGACACAATAACCAGTACTTTTGGGGAACACCAAGTTGCTGCCACAAGAACATGAATGAAAGAAGGAAAATACTTCACACATGACACTCCAGCGCCCGACTCTAGTAATCCATCGGCGTGCTGCACCCCAATTCTACCAAGTTCAGGTAGCACGCTTTCAATAATAATCATTCTACGGAGTGAATATGTTAATTATCTTGACTCGAGTCCGCAAAATATTGCTAGTCCCACTAAAACCCCAACTAGAGCTCAGCCAACCAGAAGCTGGTATTAAGTAGAACAATATGTTGGACGGCATAGAGAAAACTGGCTGAAATGGTATTAGTAAATGGCAAAAATATGCAGCCGTTCTTTTCTCAATCCATAAACTACATGGATTGAGTAAGAGATACTTGTACTGTAACAACAATGCAGCATCCTAACTATACATGTGAATTGATCAGATACAACTGACACTGGATGAATAAAGAAGCATCGGCTAAAAGAAAGCAACAGAAGAGGTGATTCATTCACTGGTACCTTCATCTCTTCTGCAGATTGTCTGCACGAACCAGAACATCTGCCAAACTCTTGTTCTTCTTAACACCTTTGTTGCCTGAAAAAGGTTCATTTGATCAATGTGCAAGAATTTGAACAAAACACAACAAATTTCTGTTCATCGCATACATGAGTTGAGCTAAAAAAAGCCCTAATAGTTAGGGAAGGTTATGAATTATTCAGCACAGTGTACCCATAAGCCATAGGCCCATAGCACAAATAATTACTGTACATGATCTAATTATTCAGCAAGGTAACACTTGAATAGTGTACATGAGTGGTTAGATGGACTCGACATATTTAAATCCATTTCTAAATACTGAGAGATGGTAATGAAATGTAGAACATGCATTGTGTACTGGAAAGTCACAAACAGCATAAAACTATAATCACGTTCTAGATAAGAGCATTCTAGCTTGTAGAAGTACCAAAGAAGGAGAATGCTGTTTTGGATTAGAAATTAGTCATTCATTGAGTTAATTAAGTCAAAGTCACTGGCCAAGGCCTATCGTATTTCTCCCATGATTGATGAGCTTTCTGGAGCAATGGAAGGCCAAAACCTCCCAGTCAAGATTGAAGAGATGAGCGACTGACGATTAATGTCATGAACACCAATAGTAACCAGGATAAGATTATTCGAACTTGTCAGCTATAGTGATTACCATGAAAGCAAACAAAATAGTTGCAAATTTTCTGTTCAGAGGCTAAATCACTGAAACTACAATGAATATGTTTTCAGAAAAATTCTTTATGCCCAAGGCCAACAGGTTAAAAATGACAAAAGGTTGGAAGTTCTAACTTAATGAATGGACTGAGAACTGGAGGTCCTAAGCAGTTTGAATCTAGCACCATTTTAAGCCTAATTAAGAACAGAAAAGGAACAAAAGTGGAATTATAAGTTGTGTTTTTCGATAAGACTGATACATACTAATCCATGGCTGCAATTTATGCTACCATTTCCTAGTGGTTAGTTAAAGATCAACGGGCCCTTTCTCATACACATCACCAGTCAACAATCAAACTAATCCCCTTTCAAACTTTTCTTTGTGATACCAACAGTTACCAAGCACATGGTATATATATTACTAATGTTTGAGTGGTTATTTAGCTATGGGAGACAAAAATATCATGTATATTGGACGATTCCAACATAAGAATCAACAAATCCTACCCGTAAGATGCAGAAAACAAATTCCTCAGAGAAAATCTACAGTTCTTGGCAACACCTGCATTGCACTTGCACATGTAAAGATGGAAGAAAAACAGAGTAGGAGCGGGTCACAACCTGCAGAAGGGATCTGGCTCGATCCAAGCCACGGCGGAAGAACACAAGGTACGAAGCAGGGTTCGCCCGATCTATACGCATAACTCCGAAACGGAAGGTCTATCTTCATGTCCACGACGAAGACGACTCGTGGCGTACCCTCAAGAGTGGTGATGCAGGCCGACATGTAGACAACATTGGCGGTAAGTGGGTCAAGAAACCCAACTTGTGGCGTGTTATCCCCCTTTAAGGGTAGCCACGGGTGGCCGTACCGGTGAGTCTCGTAGCGGCTGAGGTCGAGCCGGTGCTCCAGCGTCCAGCCGGTGCCATTGTTGTCGAGCACGAAGCAGCTGAGCGCAAACGGCTCTTCTTGAGAGACCTCGATGTACCGCAGCCGCCCTTGGCTGACGCACAGGCGCCGGTGCTTCGATGTGCCGCAGCCGCCGCAGGGGTCCCCGCAATCGGGACAGTCCCGTGGGGCGGCGGCCGGCAGCACGCTGCCCCTCGGCAGCTCGACGAAGCAGAGCTCCGGGCGGTCGCTGAAGGGGTCGGCGGAGATGGCGCCGCAGGTCGCGTCCAGCCACCACAGGCGGCCGCCGAAGGCCACCACCTCCCGGTCCAGCACCATCGCCCGCTCCAGCGGGAGCTGGCACGTGGAGACCGGCAGAGATTCCCACCTGCCTGTTTCCGAGAGAAACCGGGCCATCCGGTCCCCCTGCAGCGCGGCGACGGCGAACCTGTCGGGCGGCCCGTGCCCGTCGTGGCCGCGACCGGCTCGGGTGAGTAGGCCCGTGTGCTCGCCGCACATGAGCTTTCTGACATGAGGCTCGTAGACGTAGAAGAGGGCGGGCGGGAGGCGGGAGACGAGACGCGTGACGCTGACGGCGTGCTCGGTCGGCTCATTGCGCAGCGGAGCGGCGCCCTGTTCGGCGAGGACGGGAAAGGCCACGCGCTCGTCGAAGTAGGAGAGGAGAGGCAATTTTGACTATTTTGACCTGTGGACGAAATCAATTCATAAAATAAACTGCCCGTGAAACTATTTCACAGCACTGATCTTTTTGTGTAGCGCCCGTCACGCAGACGCCACACCCTACGGTGCAGCGCCTAGCTCGGGGGCGTTGCATCTCAGTCCACTGTGGCAGCCCCTGGGCCCGCACCCAGCAGTGCAGCGCCTCTGTGCTAGGCGCCACACATGTAATGTGCAGCGCCTAGTGATGTAGACACAGACCTAGGGTAGGGGAATAGGCCTGACCT
>NW_024117075.1:0-6305 GCF_003073215.2 Triticum urartu | reverse complement strand
GCCCCCCAAGGCAAGTGGGGCGCCCCCCACCCTAGGGTTTCCAACCCTAGGCGCAGGGGGTGGTCCAAGGGGGGCGCACCAGCCCACCATGGGCTGGTTCCCCTCCCCACTTCAACCCATGGGGCCCTCCGGGATGGGTGGTCCCACCCAGTGGACCCCCAGGACCCATCCGGTGGTCCCGGTACAATACCAGTGACCCCCGAAACTCTCCCGATGGCCGAAACTGCACTTCCTATATATAATTCTTCACCTCCGGACCATTCCGGAACTCCTCGTGACGTCCGGGATCTAATCCAGGACTCCGAAACAACTTTCGGGTTACTGCATATTCATCAATAACTAACAGCGGGATCTGGATACCCATGTTGGCTCCCACATGCTCCATGATGATCTCATCGGATGAACCACGATGTCGAGGATTCAAGCAACCCCGTATACAATTCCCTTTGAATCGATATGTTACTTGCCCGAGATTCGATCGTCGGTATCCCAATACCTCGTTCAATCTCGTTACCGGCAAGTCACTTTACTCGTACCGTAATGCATGATCCCGTGACCAGACACTTGGTCACTTTGAGCTCATTATGATGATGCATTACCGAGTGGGCCCAGTGATACCTCTCCGTCATACGGAGTGACAAATCCCAGTCTTGATCCGTGTCAATCCAACAGACACTTTCGGAGATACCCATAGTATACCTTTATAGTCACCCAGTTACGTTGTGACGTTTGGTACACCCAAAGCACTCCTACGGTATCCGGGAGTTACACGATCTCATGGTCTAAGGAAAAAATACTTGACATTGGAAAAACTCTAGCAAACGAACTATACGATCTTGTGCTATGTTTAGGATTGGGTCTTGTCCATCACATCATTCTCCTAATGATGTGATCTCGTTATCAATGACATCCAATGTCCATAGTCAGGAAACCATGACTATCTGTTGATCAACGAGGTAGTCAACTAGAGGCTTACTAGGGACATGTTGGTGTCTATGTATTCACACATGTATTACGATTTCCGGATAACACAATTATAGCATGAATAAAAGACAATTATCATGAACAAGGAAATATAATAATAATCCTTTTATTATTGCCTCTAGGGCATATTTCCAACAAATCAGCCATCATACTGGTCACTAGGAAGCTAGGAGTTACATCAATCCAGCAGTCGGTCACATTCAGAGTACAAGCATGCTTAGTACAAAGATGCGCCGGTAAGTTCGCTGACCTGTTAATATGCTGAATAACAAAAGAAGTAAACTGATTACTAAGCTCTCCTATTTCTAACAGAATCGGGGTCACAATTGAGCGAGAATTGTGGCGAGTGTTCCAGAGTGTCACTAACTCCATCCAATCAACGTCCATTATAACATGCGAGAATCCTCGTAGGGTGGCGAATAAAACTCCATCTCGCAGAGAGAAAGCTTCCATAATCAAAGGATCTGAAATCCCTATATATGGCTTGCACCATGAGCCTAGCAAAGCCGAGGAAGATCATGCGACGCCACCTGCACCACCCCGCCCCTCGGTCGAATTCAGCGCGCCATCCGTTGTGATTTTCATCGTACCATCATCTGGTGAACGCCAACCATATCCAGGCAAGATTGTGGCTGCCTTTCGCGGAAGCTGAAGGAGGGCAATAGCCTTCTTAATTTCTTTGATCGTCGATGTTGGATCCCTCCCTTCTTCGCCGTGTTTGATTTGATTGCGGGAATGCCAAATTGACCACATGACAGTGGTAATCTTGGCTCGGTCATCATCAGAGAAACGCGTATCACATGTGATATCGCGAGCCCATGAATCCGGGTGGAGACGATCAGACGAGGGAGGCGAATACCAAACCATGCATATGCCTCGTCCCAAAAGCGTTGCGCATGGGAACAATGAATGAGAGCATGCTCCAGATCCTCCCTCATTGCTAAGCAAACCTTGCACCGATTGATTGGTGCAATATGACGATAGTTGAGAGTAACTTCATCCGGAAGAATCCCACAAAGAACTCTCCACTAGAATACTCTCACTTTCGGTATGACATTCAATTTCCATAAGGCCTTCCACAACTGTTGATCATCTTCTGAGGTTCTGGTAGCCGTCCCTTCCTCTAGAGATACTCCTTTGACAGCAATGAATAGAACTATGCCACCTTTAATGTCGTTCCTTTACCAGCCCCAAATGCTATAATTATCCTTCCTAATCTAAACATTCTTTTTAATCTGTATATAGCTCGTAAACGTGACATACTACAATTGTATCAACCGCAAGTAGCTAGCTTTGTAACAAAAAAGTCCTATTTCCTAGGAGATCAGGCTGGGCGCTCCTCCCTTCACGTGAGTGGACCCACCTTGTATGCTTTTTTATCTTACGTTAATTACTGTTATTGGATGGGAGTACATACTTCTGGGAGTATGGAAAAGGAGTATATATATATACTCGCCGTAAAAAATATTATATGTTATGTAAAATTACGAGTGTAAAAACATAGTGTAAAACATACATAAAATGTGATTTTTCTGGTCTTATAACCTATATTTTTGTTTTTTATACCAAATTTTACATATTAAATCAATATGCATGTAACTGTTTATATTCTAAACGTAATTTATTTAGGAAGCGATCGTAAGATTACCTCGGGTGAAGAATAACTTATTCTGCACCCTGGGTGATTAATATATATAGTAAATCATTCGTTTTTGTTTTGCAAGGTTTTCATATCTTAGTGTTTTGGTTTTTTTAGTGCAACGGTAGGTAATTGGGTTGTGCTGGCCTTTTTCGTTTTTGAGTCGACTGCTCCTGTTCCAGAAGGGCCAGCGGGAAACGTTCGATCTAGAGTTGCTCCCATTTTTGGTCAATCGGTTTGATCATTCGATCGGTCTGGGAGCTACCCAGATCGAACGTCAACATTGTGTTTTAACATACCTTCTGATGTCTAGTTAAGGTACATTGTAGTCAAAATTATACAGCTAGACGTAAGGCGGTCACCTCGCTTATGCCTAATATACTTTACTCAGCCTTGTGTTTTAACATACCTTCTGATGTCTAGTTAACCAATCTGATGAGAAGGGGCCTCCGGTTAGATCAGTCTAAATGTTTCTTCTGCGGAAGAGCTGAGGGAGATGGAGCACATCTATTCATAAAGTGCAAGAAAGCATGTCAAGCAAGCCTGGAGGGAACTGGGTATGGAGGAGGAGAGAAGTAAGTTAGAGGAATTCACAAATGTGCATGCCATGTTGGACTCCCTTTGGGGCTTCTCCGGAAAAAAAGCGGGTGCTGATTATCACATTGTGATGGCATTGGTGGAACATTAGGAACAAAATCAAAGAGGGGGAGCTGACGCCAGGGGTCTTTGAAACTATAAGAAGTGTGAGATGCAGGGCCTTGGAGTATGAGGAAAGATTTGTGCCGAAGAGGAAGGATAGACAGGAAGGGAAGTGGCATCCACCCAATGCAGATGAGCTCAAAGTTAACCTCGACGGGGCTTTCACACATGGCAGTAACTTCTGTGGGTGGGGCGTTGTGATTCGGGATTCTATAGGGCAAATCATTGCTGCAGGAGCAGGTCGCCAGGAGCAAACCGAGGACGCCTTTGGAGCGGAAGTTCAGGCAATGGCAGGAGTCCTAGCTCTTGCAGCCGAGATTGGCGCTGTCCGGGTTGTCTTCGAGACCGATTCCCAGTTGCTGGCGGGTGTACTAGACATGCGCAAGACTGACTCGTCGCCATATGCTCTCGTCCTTAAAGATATTAAGCTGCAGCTGAAGTTTTTTTTTAAACGAAGACGCTAGCCACGTCCAGCTTTAAATTAATAAAGCCACCAGACAACATCACAAGGTTTAGTTAATTTACATACCCACATGGTTCGAACCGGCCTCAAGGCCACACGAGCATTACATAACAAGGTCCATACTAAGGTGACAAGACATGAGATAACATAGTCCTACTGAAGCATCGCTCCTTACGAAGAGTGGAAGAGCCGTGAGATACTGCTGCTGATCTTCTCCATCATGGCCCTCATTTGTTCAACATCACGTTGTTTCCCCAACAGTGTCCACATCTGAAGAAAAATATGACATTTGAAAATTACATCAGTCGGGTGAGCAGGGAATTTTTTCTCGATCGTAATCTAATTCTGGATCGTCCATAGTGACCACAATAGCGCACCCACGCAGCGCGACAGTACCCTAGCATTAGCCCCCTGCTGGGTTTGTAGCACTGCCAATAGATCCGGTCCCGACATTGGGTTTCAATTCTGGTGGAACACGTCCCTAATGGCACTCCACGCAAACTTAGCTAATGCCCATTGGAATAAAGTGTGGTTCGCATCCTCGTGGAGCCCGCACACTACACAAGAGCCGGAGGGGTCGTTGCGCTTGGCCACATTATCAGCCTTCGGGAGACGATTTCTGAACATTTGCCAAAGAAAAATCTTAATCTTGAGCGGAAGCCCAGCCTTCCATAGCCCCCTAGCTATATCCAAGGCGCTTCCTTGTCATACAAGGACTTGACAGAATTTATGGGACGAGGTCAAGTCCCAGGAGGCCCCATCAGCCCCCAAGCTGAGAGGTCGGGTTTCAATCTTAGCCTGCAGCAAATCCCAACTACCCGCTTCTTGCGTCAAGAGGATGTACCACCCTCAGTGGTTGCATGTGCCTTGGGTGATTTGCCCACGCATTATTAATCTATAAAGCTTTGCTTTGCCTTAAAAAAGTTAACTATTGGTAGCGGGCATCGAGAGCAGTCTCCTCCCCAAGAAAAGCTTAGGGTTTCTTTGCCTCCTGTTAGCGCCGCCGCCAGTCCGCCTCGTCTCCGGTGGCCTTAGGGCCATGGTGGCGCGGTGGATCCCGGTCCTTGCCGGTGGGAGGGCTTCGTTTTTAGGTGTTTCTTCAAGTTTTGTTAGGGTTTGTGTCCTGTTCACAAAGACGAGACAGCGGCGGCTCCCTGAAGATGGAATAAGGTCTTCCCCGCCTAGCCCCCGCTTCGGTGGTGTGTCTAGCATCGTCGGTGCGCATGTGGAGGTGTGTCTCCGGCAGATCTATCCCTGGTGGATTTGCTCGGATCTGGTCGTAGTTCGTCTACGTTTGTGTTTCTTCAGGTTGGATCCTTTCGATCTACGCTACTCTTCATCGGGGGCGGTTGCTGTTCGGCTCGCTTCAGTGCTTTTAGTCGTCGCTAGGTGGTCTATGGACCTGGATGTAATTTTTATTATTTTTGGTGTTCGTTGTATTGCCATTGAAGCTGAATAGATTGGGAGTTTTTTCGCAAAAAAAAAACCAACTCGATTACCCCAAGATATAAACATATTATAGATATAATTTTGTTTATTACTATTAATGGAGAGTTCATTGATCATTTGGTTTGGTTTCGTCCCTCCATCCACAATCATGTCATGCATGAACTCAATCAAATTAAATATTTTTTTATCAAAAGCTCAACAAATAATCAAAACTTTTCCTGTCTTCCTCTATTCATATCCAAATCAAATCAAATCAAATCTTATCAAACCTCAACTAAAGCAAAATTTTCTTTGTCTTTTCCTATCTAGCCTAAAATCAAAACTCACCAAAATCTACAAATATATATATGGTGGGATGCCGGACACGATGGATATTGAACCGCTAAAATTGTTACAGTATGTATGACCGGTTGCAACACGCAGAGGCAACTAGCCGTCTCTGCTATCTAGTTAGTTATGCCGTCGTTCTGCTGCTTGTCGTTTGTTTTGCTTCTCCTTACTTTGAGGAACTCCATAAGCACACGCAGCGCAACGTCGACGTCCTCACTCCGCAGCAGCATCTCGGACACCTCTGCCGGCGTAACCTCCACCGCCGCAAGCAGTTCTTTAATCTCCGGGAAGAGAGCGTGGTCGTCGACAAGGTGGTAGTTCCGTGCCAGCGTCTTGAAGGCCTCCCAGCCACAGTGTCCCATGTAGACGTGCATGTCCATGCGGCCCGGCCGTAGCAGCGCCCGGTCGAGGCGGTCCTTGTAGTTGGTGGTGAAGACGATGACGCGCTCCTCGCCGCATGTGGACCACAGGCGCCTCGTCGGTGTCGGTGTCGGTGTCGGTCGCCTGGCGTAGCTTGCCGTCTTTTTCCCTGGACATGGTGTCGAAGCTGCAGTCAATGTCCTCGATGACGAGGATGGACTTGTTGGGCATGTCCATGAGCAGCCTCTGGGTAGGGCGATGGCCAGCCTCTGGAGGCACGAGTTGTCGTAGACCCCGGAGAGGTCAAGGTCGTAGAGGTTGAACCGGAGGTAGTTGGCCATGGCGGCCAACCGGCTGGGCCTGCCAGTGCCGGGCGGGGCG
>NW_024117074.1:0-6116 GCF_003073215.2 Triticum urartu | reverse complement strand
GACCGCAGCCCAGGAGCCCGACGACGCAGTCCCGACAGCTGCCACCCGCCGGAGACGCAACCTTGAAGATCCCAGCCACCGAAGCCTCCGCAGCGCGCCGCTGGAGAAGACGCTAGCGACGGGATCCTTCGAGCGGGAGATCGGCGCTGGCGACGGGGATTCCGGGAGATCGAGGCGGGCAGCTTCGAGCGGGAGATCAGGGGATTCCGAGAGATCGAGGCCGGCGCCGTCGATCGGGGAAGAGAGACGGATCAATAGCACGAGTTGCAGCGTGCAAAAAATTGACCTAGCTCTAATACCATATTAGGAATAAGCAACTTGTATTCCCATGAGGCCATAGGCCGATATATATATACATGTACAGGTGTGAAACATATGCAGGAAACCCTTTATACAACGGGATAAATACAAAGGGATACATGACTTATATTATAACTCTAACACATATAACCAAAACCTCATCGAAATATAGCAAAACATCTAGTTATTGATGTAAAAAAACATCTAGAAACCCCTTATACAACGGGATAAATACAAAGGGGTACATGACTTATATTATAACTCTAACAAGTTCTATGGTGGCAATTTCAGGACGGCATTTACTGATGACAGCCTGAAATCTCTAGCTGTCAGCTGCCCTATGCTTGAGTCTATTGAACTCACATTTGATGGTTGTGAGCCCTTATATCCATCAGAAATAGGCTTCACACAGGATGGCCTTATCATGCTCATTCAGTCTTGTCCGATTCGTGTTCTTGTGCTAAGGGGTGCCAACTTTTTTGCAGACAAGGGGATGAAGGCCCTCTCATCTGCTCCATTACTGGAGACACTCGAGCTTGTGTGCTGCAGAGCGATAACAGATGCTGGGATGCGTTTCATTGCACGTGCCCCATGCTTGATCAATCTCACACTCCGGATCTGTGCACAAGTGACTGATGCTGGAGTGGCCATGCTAGTACATGCACTGAAGTTAGAGTCTCTGATCATTGAAGGCTGCGACCGGGTCTCTAAGAAGACTGTGAAGAGGGTTGGTGGATCAGCTCAGTGCCACACTTCCAAAACAAGATTGGTTCAGTACTCCGCCGAGTCTGCAAGCCCGGCCGAATTAAAAAGAATTCGCTACTAATGCTGTTTGAGTTTAAAACCATCTGCTGGGTTCATGCTGGACTTCGGACGACTTCAGACGGTGCACCACTAGTGTTGCTCTACGGTGCTACTCCCTTTGTCCTATAATATAAGATGTTATTACAGCCAATATACTCACATATTTGTTGTAGTAACATCTTATATTATGGGACAGAGGGAGTACTACTTTGTGTATTTTTCTGTGTTTGCACTTGACAAAATTCACTTATTCTGCCCAAGATTCGGTATTTCAGGTTGTGAACTTGCAGATCGTAGCAGTGCAACTTGATTCTGCATGCGGTGTTCAACATAATTATTTGGCTGTTTGCTTTCACTGTACTTCTGCAACCTGTAATATTGTGGAAACAGTTTTGAATATGGCTGTAGCATGCTCTCTCTCGACCATTTTTTTTCTGACGTGCATATGTACGGTACCTAGCAAGCATCGATGATTCGAATATCTGGCCTGCGCCCATAGTCTGTTTTGTTTAAGTTAGCAAAGGGTTTGAAGGCCTAGCTGGTTTTAAATGAAAAAGAAGACCCTTTTGTAGGCTGGGCAATGGCAATTTGCAAGGATATGTGCGAGTTTTTACTCGCAACTACAAAGGATTGACTCCAGATACATGCATGCTGCAACCGTGCAATAGACGCAGTGTTCATATGTGCAATAGACGCAGTGTTCATATGTTCCAAAATACGGAGGCAAAAGTTTTGCCTCATCTCATTGACTAAGAATCTAAATACGGAAAGCAAGATAAAAGACAATATCATAAAACTTTTTCTTTGACTTTCGGGTGAGCATCTATCGAGGTTTACTTTTTCTTTGATGAAAATGCATCTGCTGCTTTTCGTTGCGATTAGTAAGAGTAAATGTTATAAATGAAGAGAAGGGGATGGGAAAAGATCAAAGATAAAAATACAATTGTGGGTCTTAATCTGGCTCAAGAGGCATTCTAATGGGCCGTCACTCTACGTCTTCCTTCATTCACCCATTCCATAGCTTGGAGTTGAAGCATCTGGAATCGCGTCCGAGACGAATATGTGTGTTTCTGAATATCCTCTCTGTTGACGCATAAATGCATGACCCACCTTTTCCCATCAGCTTACCTTTTGGGTAAACTGGTTGGTGCCTGAGGAAACCACACGTGAAAGGGAGTGTTGAAACTTGAGCTTTTAGCGGTAATACCCTACATCCCGCATGTCTGACTTTATTGATTGATGTCTTGTATGAGATCTTGTCTCACGACTTGGGAGGCCCCTACCTCCTCTTATATATGTGGACAACAGTAGTGTTACATGAGCGCAAGTCGGTTTACATGGTAGAGCCGGTAGATCCTTAGATCTACTAATACGTGTATCTTGGGGTAGGTGTCCCTATGGAGGAGGCCTGCTGGTAGGGTGAGGGACATGGACTGATCGACTTCATTGGAGGTCGGATACCCTGGGTATGTTGTATCGTCAATAGCCCCTGAGTCCTTCATGAGCTCAATTGCTGCGTCAAGGTTGATATGGATCCGAGAGCGCCATCTAGAATTTCATGGCGAGCTCTTTGAGGGGCACCTGAGTATACTTGAAATAATAATTGATCTTGTGTTGGCTCGCCTTGAAGAGGTTGAAGATAACACGACTTGTCGGGGTTGTGGGCCCTGGGAGGTTGAAGACAACCGTGCCTGACGAACAAGGTGTCTGACTCTCCCTTTCTTCTTTGTTGTTGGAGACATCCAGGTTCATAGAAAATCGACTTTAGAAATGGTGATTTGAGCGAAGCATGAAGCGTCACAATTTCTTTTTCTTTTGTAGACACTAAGGCATGATAGCGCAGAGTGTAGCCCCCGAGCCTGGTTGACTTGCGGAGTACTTGTAAGGCCAATAAAACATGAAAAACCTGCAATTGCATTATGTCAAACACTAGAACACCGAGTGGACATAGTCAATGTAGATGTTTTGTTTAACTGTTGGGTTGTTTTACTAATAACCTATAAATGCGTAGCATTTACAATAAGCAAGAGCGTCGAACCCAACAATAAGCAAAAGGAATTAGTTGATGGAAACCAATAACAATTCACTGTAAAAGGCTTCAAATAATGACAAAAGTGCAACTGTGCATCAAGTGACCCAATCTTTAATTATGCTAAGGACAAACAATTGTTTTACTTTAATTTTTATTATGTTTATGGCGCTTTGTATTTCTGGTGAATATTTATACTAGATCTGTCTTTTCTATGAAAAAAAATCATCAATCGAGGTCTCAGATTGTGGATCTTGTATTTCCCAGCCTTGAGCAAGCATTAGATGCTAATTTGAGGAGAACCAACAGGAGTATTGCTGTAGTAGCTACAACTGATTGCTGGACAGTCACATAGGGCAGTATCATTCCCATATAATTATTGCAGAGTTGTGTATGTTTGATTCACGAATGGTAGGACCAAGGAAAGACAAATGAAATGCTTTGCAGTCCAGAAGAGCGTTAATAACAATTTAACGACGCTGGTTGGCTGAATGTCCTGCTAATGAAGGTCTGTATGAACATATCAAGTAAGCCCTGCTAGCAATGCTTCATTCCCTACAACTATTTCTTGTGGTATTACTTTAATAGTGAGTACAAGTTTGCAATCTCATATATGCAGAGGCTGGCTGCTAATGGGTTCTAGGTGGCCGGGATTGAGGAAATTATATTAGCCAAGGAGTGAGCCCTCTGTTTTGTGGTGCAGCAGCATTGAGTGTTACAGTGTACATTATATTATTTTTTCCTTCTCTTTTTATAATTGTAACTGAATCTTTTATCTCTTAATGAATTGAAATTAGGACTGCTGTTTTTTTAAATGAATTTATATTTCTAGAGTATTTAATGCTTTAAAGGACTATAAAAGCTCATGCTGAGTGTGTAAATTCCTATCATTTTGTTGTCATGGAGCTCTGAAAAATGACATTTTTCTTCCATTTCCCTTTTCTTCATTCTAGATCTGAACCGTGTTGTTGCTTATCAATTCTCACATATATTTTTATCAGTTTCACAAGGATGCATCCCTTCTTACATGGGGAACCCGATAACAAGAACGAGTAGAGCTGGCTGCCAACCTCCTCCAAGGAGGACAACTATGGTGCGTGACCTCAAGCAATTGTTAATTTAGATTGGTAACAATAATTGAAAATCCTATAGATTTCATTTGTTTTGCAATTAGCGGTACTGGAAATTGCTCTAGGCACAAGAATGGTGAAGGTTACCGGTTCTTAGGAAATGTGGTTCTTTTTATTTCCATCATGTTAGAAGTTGCATGTATAGAACTAATGAAGCCGATAATCCAGTTATGTGCCAGTACCTTCAAGCGTTGGTTTATTTGTAGAGACACGGTCTTCCTCATTCGCTACGACCATGTGTAGAAAAACAATATTGATCTTTACGTAGAGACATGGTCTTTCTCATTCTTAAATCATTTTCTTTTGCAGCCTGCTACCTCTTGAGCACTGCGTTGATTTTTTTTTTCAAGAGGAAAGGGTGATGCAGCAAAGTAGTATAAGTATTTCCCTTAGTTTTTGAGAACCAAGATATCAATCCACAGGAGATCACGCTCGAGTCCCACACACCTACACAAACAAATAAGAACCTCGCAACCAACGCGATAAAGGGGTTGTCAATCCCTTCACGGTCACTTACGAGAGTGAGATCTAATATACATGATAAGATAATATTTTTGGTATTTTTATGATAAAGAGAAATAAAGATGCAAAGTAAAATAAACGACAAAGGAAATAACTAAGTATAGAAAGATTAATCTGATGGAAGATAGACCCGGGGGCCATAGGTTTCACTAGTGGCTTCTCTCAAGAGCATAAGTACTACGGTGGGTAAATGAATTATTGTCAAGCAATTGATAGAATTGAGCATATTTATGAGAATATCTAGGTATGATCATATATATATATATATATATATATATATATGCATCACGTCTGCGACAAGTAGACCAAAACGATTCTGCATCTACTACTATTACTTCACACATCGACCGCTATCCAGTATGCATCTAGAGTATTAAGTTCATAAGAACAGATTAATGCTTTAAGTAAGATGACATGATGTAGAGGGATAAACTCATGCAATATGATATAAACCCCATCTTTTTATCCTCGATGGCAATAATGCAATACGTGTCGGTTCCCTTTCTGTCACTGGGATCGAACACCGTAAGATTGAACCCAGATCTAAGCACTTCTCCCATTGCAAGAAAGATCAATCTAGTAGGCCAAACCAAACTGATAACTCGAAGAGACTTGCAAAGATAAACCAATCATACATAAAAGAATTCAGAGGAGATTCAAATATTGTTCATAGATAAACTGGATCATCAACCCACAATTCATCGGATCTCGACAAACACACCGCAAAAGAAGATTACATCGAATAGATCTCCAAGAAGATCGAGGAGAACTTTGTATTGAGATCCAAAGAAAGAGAAGAAGCCATCTAGCTAATAACTATGGACCCGAAGGTCTGAAGTAAACTACTCACACATCACCGGAGAGGCCATGGAGTTGATGTAGAGGCCCTCCGTGATCAATGCCCCCTCCGGCGGAGCTCCGGGAAAGGCCCCGAGATGGGATCTCTCGGGTACAGAAGGTTGCGGCGGTGAAATTAGGTTTTCGTGGTGCTCCTGGATGTTTGGGGAGTACGTGGATATATATATATATGAGGAAGAAGTACGTCGGTGGAGTATCGAGGGGCCCACGAGGGTGGAGGGCGCACCCATGGGGTAGGCGCGCCCCCTGCCTCGTGCCCTCCTCGATCGTTTCTTGACACCCACTCCAAGTCTCCTGCATCACAAGTCTCCTGCATCACGTGTGTTGAGAAAATCACGTTTCCGAAGGTTTCATTCCGTTTGGACTCTGTTTGATATTCCTTTTCTTCGAAACCCTAAAATAGAAAAAAATAGCAATTTGGGTTGGGCCTCCGGTTAGTAGGTTAGTCCCAAAAATGATATAAAAGTGTAAAA
>NW_024117073.1:0-50810 GCF_003073215.2 Triticum urartu | reverse complement strand
CTTCTCCATCACCAAAAATTATGAAAAAATACCATCATTCCTATAGCACATGTGCCCACGTCGTGCAAAAAAACTCATGATTTTATCGTGCTCCGAGTATTATTAATATTGACGCCGCATCGTTACCGCAGAACGTCTACTACCGTGTCATCGCCGTCCGTGAGGGGGGGCCACGCCCCGGAGACGCGTCCCGCCTCTTCGGACATGCCACCACACCACCCCGCATGTATGAGGGCCCGGTGCGACGCTCCGGTGGCATTGCTACCCCCAGTGCCTCCGTCCCGCCTAACCCTATAGCGTTTGACCACGGGATCTAGCCCTTTGACTTTGCACGGACGGGCTTTGACCAGTGGACCTCCCCACCCGGTTGTGCTAGGTCAGCCCATAGGAACACTTTGGAGCAACATCCGGGCCAGACCCACAGCAAGATCCCCTCTGTGTAGACCCGACGCGTCCGTTTCCCCCCAACAGGTGCCGGCGGCGGCGCCGTCCGTGAGGGGGGCACACCCCGGACACGCGTGCCGGGCGTTTGCAACTGCCACAACACTTCTAGACTTGTGAGAGGCCGCCTACGCAAGATTTGGCGGCATGCTAGCCCCCGGAGGCCGCCGGCCACAGTCGTAGACGCGTGAAGGGCAATGCGCGTAGAGGGAATTTTTCGGATACTTCTCCATCACCAAAAATTATGAAAAAATACAATCGTTCCTATAGCACATGTGCCCACGTCGTGCAAAAAAACTCATGATTTTATCGCGCTCCGAGTATTATTAATATTGACACCGCATCGTTACCGCAGAACGTCTACTACCTTGTCATCGCCGTCCGCTAGGGGGGGGGCACACCCCGGAGACGCGTCCCGCCTCTTCGGACATGCCACCACACCACCCCGCATGTATGAGGGCCCGGTGCGACGCTCCGGTGGCATTGCTACCCCCAGTGCCTCCGTCCCGCCTAACCCTATAGCGTTTGACCACGGGATCTAGCCCTTTGACTTTGCACGGACGGGCTTTGACCAGTGGACCTCCCCACCCGGTTGTGCTAGGTCAGCCCATCGGAACACTTTGGAGCAACATCCGGGCCAGGCCCACAGCAAGATCCCCTCCGTGTAGAACCGACGCGTCCGTTTCCCCCCAAAAGGTGCCGGCGGCGGCGCCGTCCGTGAGGGGGGCACACCCCGGACACGCGTGCCGGGCGTTTGCAACTGCCACAACACTTCCAGACTTGTGAGAGGCCGCCTACGCAAGATTTGGCGGCATGCTAGCCCCCGGAGGCCGCCGGCCACAGCCGTAGACGCGTGAAGGGCAATGCGCGTAGAGGGAATTTTTCGGATACTTCTCCATCACCAAAAATTATGAAAAAATACAATCGTTCCTATAGCACATGTGCCCACGTCGTGCAAAAAAACTCATGATTTTATCGCGCTTCGAGTATTATTAATATTGACGCCGCATCGTTACCGCAGAACGTCTACTACCTTGTCATCGCCGTCCGTGAGGGGGGGGGGCACACCCCGGAGACGCGTCCCGCCTCTTCGGACATGCCACCACACCACCCCGCATGTATGAGGGCCCGGTGCGACGCACCGGTGGCATTGCTACCCCAAGTGCCCCCGTCCGGCCTAACCCTGTAGCGTTTAACCACGGGATCTAGCCCTTTGACTTTGCACGGACGAGCTTTGACCAGTGGACCTCCCCACCCGGTTGTGTTAGGTCAGCCCACAGGAACACTTTGGAGCGACATCCGGGCCAGACCCACAGCAAGATCCCCTCCGTGTAGACCCGACGCGTCCGTTTCCCCCCTCCAGGTGCCGGCAGCGGCGCCGTCCGTGAGGGGGGCACACCCCGGACACGCGTGCCGGGCGTTTGCAACCGCCACAACACTTCCAGACTTGTGAGAGGCCGCCTACGCAAGATTTGGCGGCATGCTAGCCCCCGGAGGCCGCCGGCCACAGCCGTAGACGCGCGAAGGGCAATCCGCGTAGAGGGAATTTTTCGGATACTTCTGCATCACCAAAAATTATGAAAAATTACCATCGTTCCTATAGCACATGTGCCCACGTCGTGCAAAAAAACTCATGATTTTATCGCGCTCCGAGTATTTAGTAATGTTGACGCCGCATCGTTACCGCAGAACGTCTACTACCGTGACATCGCCGTCCGTGAGGGGGGGCCACGCCCCGGAGACGCGTCCCGCCTCTTCAGACATGCCACCACACCACCCCGCATGTATGAGGGCCCGGTGCGACGCTCCGGTGGCATTGCTACCCCCAGTGCCCCCGTCCCGCCTAACCCTGTAGCGTTTGACCACGGGATCTAGCCCTTTGACTTTGCACGGACGGGCTTTGACCAGTGGACCTCCCCACCCGGTTGTGTTAGGTCAACCCATAGGAACACTTTGGAGCAACATCCGGGCCAGACCCACAGCAAGATCCCCTCCGTGTAGACCCGACGCGTCCGTTTCCCCCCTCCATTTGCCGGCGGCGGCGCCGTACTTGAGGGGGGCACACCCCGGACACGCGTGCCGGGCGTTTGCAACCGCCTCAACACTTCCAGACTTGTGAGAGGCCGCCTACGCAAGATTTGGCGGCATGCTAGCCCCCGGAGGCCGCCGGCCACAGCCGTAGACGCGCGAAGGGCAATCCGCGTAGAGGGAATTTTTCGGATACTTCTCCATCACCAAAAATTATGAAAAATTACCATCGTTCCTATAGCACATGTTCCCATGTCGTGCAAAAAACTCATGATTTTATCGTGCTCCGAGTATTTAGTAATATTGACGCCGCATCGTTACCGCAGAACGTCTACTACCGTGTCATCGCCGTCCGTGAGGGGGGCCACGCCCCGGAGATGCGTCCCGCCTCTTCGGACATGCCACCACACCACCCCGCATGTATGAGGGCCCAGTGCGACGCTCTGGTGGCATTCCTACCCCCAGTGCCCCCGTCCCGCCTAACCCTGTAGCGTTTGACCACGGGATCTAGCCCTTTGACTTTGCACGGACGGGCTTTGACCAGTGGACCTCCCCACCCGGTTGTGTTAGGTCAGCCCATAGGAACACTTTGGAGCAACATCCGGGCCAGACCCACAGGAAGATCCCCTCCGTGTAGACCCGACGCGTCCGTTTCCCCCCTCCAGGTGCCGGCGGCGGCGCCGTCCGTGAGGGGGGGCACACCCCGGACACGCGTGCCGGGCGTTTGCAACCGCCACAACACTTCCAGACTTTTGAGAGGCCGCCTACGCAAGATTTGGCGGCATGCTAGCCCCCGGAGGCCGCCGGCCACAGCCGTAGACGCGCGAAGGGCAATCCGCGTAGAGGGAATTTTTCGGATACTTCTACATCACCAAAAATTATGAAAAAATACTGTCGTTCCTATAGCACATGTGCCCATGTCGTGCAAAAAAACTCATGATTTTATCGCGCTCCGAGTATTTAGTAATAATGACGCTGCATCGTTACCGCAGAGCGTCTACTACAGTGTCATCGCCGTCCGTGAGGGGGGGCCACGCCCCGGAGACGCGTCCCGCCTCTTCGGACATGCCACCACACCATCCCGCATGTATGAGGGCCCAGTGCGACGCTCCGGTGGCATTGCCACCCCCCAGTGCCCCCGTCCCGCCTAACCCTGTAGCGTTTGACCACGGGATCTAGCCCTTTGAATTTGCACGGACGGGCTTTGACCAGTGGACATCCCCACCCGGTTGTGTTAGGTCAGCCCATAGGAACACTTTCGAGCAACATCCGGGCCAGACCCACAGCAAGATCCCCTCCGTGTAGACCCGACGCGTCCGTTTCCCCCCTCCAGGTGCCGGCGGCGGCGCCGTCCGTGAGGGGGGGCACACCCCGGACACGCGTGCCGGGCGTTTGCAACCGCCACAACACTTCCAGACTAGTGAGAGGCCGCCTACGCAAGATTTGGCGGCATGCTAGCCCCCGGAGGCCACCGGCCACAGCCGTAGACACGCGAAGGTCAATCCACATAGAGGGAATTTTTCGGATACGTCTCCATCACCAAAAATTATGAAAAAATACCATCGTTCCTATAGCACATGTGCCCACGTCGTGCAAAAAAACTCATGATTTTATCGCGCACCGATTATTTCGTAAAATTGACGCCGCATCATTACCGCAGAACGTCTACTACCGTGTCATCGCCGTCCGTGAGGGGGGGGGCACGCCCCGGAGACGCGTCCCGCCTCTTCGGTCATGCCACCACACCACCCCGCATGTATGAGGGCTCGGTGCGACGCTCCGGTGGCATTGCTACCCTCCCCCCCCCCATTGCCCGCGTCCCGCCTAACCCTGTAGCGTTTAACCACGGGATCTACCCCCTTTGACTTTGCACGGACAGGCTTTGACCAGTGGACCTCCCCACCCGGTTGTGTTAGGTCAGCCCATAGGAACACTTTGGAGCGACATCCGGGCCAGACCCACAGCAAGATCCCCTCCGTGTAAACCCGACGCGTCCGTTTCCCCCCCTCCAGGTGCCGGCGGCGGCGCCGTCCGTGAGGGGGGGCACACCCCGGACACGCGTGCCGGGCGTTTGCAACCGCCACAACACTTGCAGACTTGTGAGAGGCCGCCTACGCAAGATTTGGCGGCATGCTAGCCCCCGGAGAACGCCGGCCACAGCCGGAGACGCGCGAAGGGCAATTCGCGTAGAGGGAATTTTTCGGATACTTCTCCCTCACCAAAAATTATGAAAAAGTACCATCGTTCCTATAGCACATGTGCCCACGTCGTGCAAAAAAACTCATGATTTTATCGCGCTCCGAGTATTTAGTAATATTGACGCCGCATCGTTACCGCAGAACGTGTACTACCGTGTCATCGCCGTCCGTGAGGGGGGGACGCCCCGGAGACGCGTCCCGCCTCTTCGGACATGCCACCACACCACCCCGCATGTATGAGGGCCCGATGCGATGCTCCGGTGGCATTGCTACCCCCCAAGTGCCCCCGTCCCGCCTAACCCTGTAGCGTTTGACCACGGGATCTAGCCTTTTGACTTTGCACGGACGGGCTTTGACTAGTGGACCTCCCCACCCGGTTGTGTTAGGTCAGCCCATCGGAACACTTTGGAGCAACATCCGGGCCAGACCCACAGCAAGATCCCCTCCGCGTAGACACGGCGCGTCCGTTTCCCCCCTCCAGGTGCCGGCGGCGGCGCCGTTCGTGAGGGGGGGCACACCCCGGACACACGTGCCGGGGGTTTGCAACCGCCACAACACTTCCAAACTTGTGAGAGGCCGCCTACACAAGATTTGGCGGCATGCTAGCCCCCGGAGGCCGCCGACCACAGCCGTAGACGCGCGAAGGGCAATCCGCGTAGAGGGAATTTTTTGGATACTTCTCCATCACCAAAAATTATGAAAAAATACCATCGTTCCTATAGCACATGTGCCCACATCGTGCAAAAAAACTCATGATTTTATCGTGCTCCGAGTATTATTAATATTGACGCCGCATCGTTACTGCAGAACGTCTACTACCGTGTCAACGCCGTCCGTGAGGGGGGGCCATGCCCCGGAGACGCGTCCCGCCTCTTCGGACATGCCACCACACCACCCCGCATGTATGAGGGCCCGGTGCGACGCTCCGGTGGCATTGCTACCCCCAGTGCCTCCGTCCCGCCTAACCCTGTAGCGTTTGACCACGGGATCTAGCCCTTTGACTTTGCACGGACGGGCTTTGACCAGTGGTACTCCCCACCCGGTTGTGTTAGGTCAGCCCATAGGAACACTTTGGAGCAACATCCGGTCCAGACCCACAGCAAGATCCCCTCCGTGTAGACCCGACGCGTCCGTTTCCCCCCTCCAGGTTCCGGCGGCGGCGCCGTCCGTGAGGGGGGCACACCACGGACACGCGTGCCGGGCGTTTGCAACCGCCACAATAATTCCAGACTTGTGAGAGGCCGCCTACGCAAGATTTGGCGGCATGCTAGCCCCCGGAGGCCGCCGGCCACAGCTGTAGACGCGCGAAGGGCAATCCGCGTAGAAGGAATTTTTCGGATACTTCTCCATCACCAAAAATTATGAAAAAATACCATCGCCTATAGCACATGTGCCCACGTCGTGCAAAGAAACTCATGATTTTATCGCGCTCCGAGTATTATTAATATTGACACCGCATCGTTACCGCAGAACGTCTACTACCGTGTCATCGCCGTCCGTGAGGGGGGGCCACGCCCCGGAGATGCGTCCCGCCTCTTCGGACATGCCACCACACCACCCCGCATGTATGAGGGCCTGGTGCGACGCTCCGGTGGCATTGCTACCCACAGTGCCCCCGTCCCGCCTAACCCTGTAGCGTTTGACCACGGGATCTATCCCTTTGACTTTGCACGGATGGGCTTTGACCAGTGGACCTCCCCACCCGGTTGTCTTAGGTCAGCCCATAGGAACACTTTGTTGCAACATCCTGGCCAGACCCACAGCAAGATCCCCTCCGTGTAGACCCGACGCGTCCGTTTCCCCCCTCCAGGAGCCGGCGGTGGCACCGTTCGTGAAGGGGGCACACCCCGGACACGCGTGCCGGGCGTTTGCAACCGCCACAACACTTCCAGACTTGTGAGAGGCCGCCTACGCAAGATTTGGCGGCATGCTAGCCCCCGGAGGCCGCCGACCACAGCCGTAGACGCGCGAAGGGCAATCCGGGTAGAGGGAATTTTTCGGATACTTCCCTATCACCAAAAATTATGAAAAATTACCATCGTTCCTATAGCACATGTTCCCACGTCGTGCAAAAAAACTCATGATTTATCGCGCTTCGAGTATTTAGTAATATTGACGCCGCATCGTTACCGCAGAACGTCTACTACCGTGTCATCGCCGTCCGTGAGGGGGGGGGCACGCCCCGGAGACGCGTCCCGCCTCTTCGGACATGCCACCACACCACCCCGCATGTATGAGGGCCCGGTGCGACGCTCCGGTGGCATTGCTCCCCCCAGTGCCCCCGTCCTGCCTAACCCTGTAGCGTTTGACCACCGGATCTAGCCCTTTGACTTTGCACGGACGGGCTTTGACCAGTGGACCTCCCCACCCGGTTGTGTTAGGTCAGCCCATAGGAACACTTTGGAGCGACATCCGGGCCAGACCCACAGCAAGATCCCCTCCGTGTAAACCCGACGCGTCCATTTCCCCCCTCCAGGTGCCGGCGGCGGCGCCGTCCGTGAGGGGGGCACACCCCGGACACGCGTGCTGGGCGTTTGCAACCGCCACAACACTTACAGACTTGTCAGAGGCCGCCTACGCAAGATTTGGCGGCATGCTAGCCCCCGGAGGCCGCCGGCCACAGCCGTAGACGCGCGAAGGGCAATCCGCGTAGAGGGAATTTTTCGGATACTTCTCCATCACAAAAAATTATGAAAAAATACCATCGTTCCTATAGCACATGTGCCCACGTCGTGCAAAAAAACTCATGATTTTATCGCGCTCCGAGTAGTATTAATATTGACAACGCATCGTTACCGCAGAACATCTACTACCGTGTCATCGCCGTCAGTGAGGGGGGGCCACGCCCCGGAGACGTGTCCCGCCTCTTCGGACATGCCACCACACCAACCCGCATGTATGAGGGCCTGGAGCGATGCTCCGGTGGCATTGCTACCCCCCCCCCCCAGTGCCCCTGTCCCGCCTAACCTTGTAGCGTTTGACCACGGGATCTAGCCCTTTGACTTTGCACGGACGGGCTTTGACCAGTGGACCTCCCCACCCGGTTGTGTTAGGTCAGCCCATAGGAACACTATGGAGCAACATCCGGGCCAGACCCACAGCAAGATCCTCTCCATGTAGACCCGACGCGTCCGTTCCCCCCCCCCAGGTGCCGGCGACAGTGCCGTCCGTGAGGGGGGGCACACCCCGGACACGCGTGCCGGGCGTTTGCAACCGCCACAACACTTCCAGACTTGTGAGAGGCCGCCTACGCAAGATTTGGCAGCATGCTAGCCCCCGGAGGCCGCCGGCCACAGCAGTAGACGCGCGAAGGGCAATCCAGGTAGAGGGAGTTTTTCGGATACTTCTCCATCAACAAAAATTATGAAAAAATACCATCGTTCCTATAGCACATGTGCCCACGTCGAGCAAAAAAACTCATGATTTTATCGCGCTCCGAGTATTTAGTAATATTGACGCCGCATCGTTACCACAGAACGTCTACTACCGTGTCATCGCCGTCCGTGAGGGGGGGCCACGCCCCGGAGACGCGTCCCGCCTCTTCGGACATGCCACCACACCACCCCGCATGTATGAGGGCCCGGTGCGACGCTCCGGTGGCATTGCTACCCCCCAGTGCCCCCGTCCCGCCTAACCCTGTAGTGTTTGACCACGGGATCTAGCCCTTTGACTTTGCACGGACGGGCTTTGACCAGTGGACCTCCCCACCCGGTTGTGTTAGGTCAGCCCATAGGAACACTTTGGAGCAACATCCGGGCCAGACCCACAGCAAGATCCCCTCCGTGTAGACCCGACGCGTCCGTTTCCCCCCTCCAGGTGCCGGCGGCGGCGCCGTTCGTGAGGGGGGGCACACCCCGGACACGCGTGCCGGGCGTTTGCAACCGCCACAACACTTCCAGACTTTTGAGAGGCCGCCTACGCAAGATTTGGCGGCATGCTAGCCCCCGGAGGCCACCGGCCACAGCCGTAGACGCGCGAAGGGCAATCCGCGTAGAGGGAATTTTTTAGATACTTCTCCATCACCAAAAATTATGAAAAATTACCATCGTTCCTATAGCACATGTGCCCACGTCGTGCAAAAAAACTCATGATTTTATCGCGCTCCGAGTATTTAGTAATATTGACGCCGCATCGTTACCGCAGAACGTCTACTACTTTGTCATCGCCGTCCGTGAGGGGGGGCCACGCCCCGAAGACGCGTCCCGCTTCTTCGGACATGCCACCACACCACCCCGCATGTATGAGGGCCCGGTGGGACGCTCCGGTGGCATTGCTACCCCTAGTGCCCCCGTCCCGCCTAACCCCGTAGTGTTTGACCACGGGATCTAGCCCTTTGACTTTGCACGGACGGGCTTTGACCAGTGGACCTCCCCACCCGGTTGTGTTAGGTCAGCCCATAGGAACACTTTGGAGCAACATCCGGGCCAGACCCACAGCAAGATCCCCTCCGTGTAGACCCGACGCGTCCGTTTCCCCCCTCCAGGTGCCGGCGGCGGCGCCATTCGTGAGGGGGGCACACCCCGGACACGCGTGCCGGGCGTTTGCAACCGCCACAACACTTCCAGACTTTTGAGAGGCCGCCTACGCAAGATTTGGCGGCATGCTAGCCCCCGGAGGCCGCCCACAGCCGTAGACGCGCGAAGGGCAATCCGCGTAGAGGGAATTTTTCGGATACTTCTCCATCACCAAAAATTATGAAAAAATACCATCGTTCCTATAGCACATGTGCCCACGTCGTGCAAAAAAACTCATGATTTTATCGCGCTCCGAGTATTTAGTAATATTGACGCCGCATCGTTACCGCAGAACGTCTACTACCGTGTCATCGCCGTCCGTGAGGGGGGGCCACGCCCCGGAGACGCGTCCCGCTTCTTCGGACATGCCACCACACCACCCCGCATGTATGAGGGCCCGGTGCGATGCTCCGGTGGCATTGCTCCCCCCCCCCAGTGCCCCTGTCCCGCCTAACCCTATAGCGTTTGACCACGGGATCTAGCCCTTTGACTTTGCACGAACGGGCTTTGACCAGTGGACCTCCCCACCCGGTTGTGTTAGGTCAGCCCATAGGAACACTTTGGAGCAACATCCGGGCCAGACCCACAGCAAGATCCCCTCCGTGTAGACCCCACGCGTCCGTTTCCCCCCTCCAGGTGCCGGCGGCGGCGCCATCCGTGAGGGGGGCACACCCCGGACACGCGTGCCGGGCGTTTGCAACCGCCACAACACTTCCAGACTTGTGAGAGGCCGCCTCGCAAGATTTGGCGGCATGCTAGCCCCCGGAGGCCGCCGGCCACAGCCGTAGACGCGCGAAGGGCAATCCGCGTAGAGGGAATTTTTCGGATACTTCTCCATCACCAAAAATTATGAAAAAATACCATCGTTCCTATAGCACATGTGCCCACGTCGTGCAAAAAAACTCATGATTTTATCGCGCTCCGAGTATTTAGTAATATTGACGCCGCATCGTTACCGCAGAACGTCTACTACCGTGTCATCGCCGTCCGTGAGGGGGGGCCACGCCCCGGAGACGCGTCCCGCCTCTTCGGACATGCCACCACACCACCCCGCATGTATGAGGGCCCGGTGCGACGCTCCGGTGGCATTGCTACCCCCCAGTGCCCCCGTCCCGCCTAACCCTGTAGCGTTTGACCACGGGATCTAGCCCTTTGACTTTGCACGGACGGGCTTTGACCAGTGGACCTCCCCACCCGGTTGTGTTAGGTCAGCCCATAGGAACACTTTGGAGCAACATCCGGGCCAGACCCACAGCAAGATCCCCTCCGTGTAGACCCACGCGTCCGTTTCCCCCCTCCAAGTGCCGGCGGCAGCGCCGTCCGTGAGGGGGGCACACCCCGGACACGCGACGGGCGTCTACGCATGCATGAACACTTTCACATATGCATCGGGACCCGTGCGATGTTTCGGTGACAT
This sequence comes from Triticum urartu, assembly GCF_003073215.2. Taxonomy (NCBI): domain Eukaryota; kingdom Viridiplantae; phylum Streptophyta; class Magnoliopsida; order Poales; family Poaceae; genus Triticum; species Triticum urartu. The sequence continues at coordinate 40,212 of NW_024117073.1, read as the reverse complement.
AGCTACACCCCGAATCCCCCACCAACCAGAATTCCTTCCGTGTCGACCGTTTCCCCCCTCCGTGACATGGCGATAGCGACGTTCGTAACGGGGGGCAATCGATATACCATCGGGTATGTTTTTTTAGATAAGGCATAATTATCTTATGCAAAAACAAAAACTAAAATAAAGTAAAAATAACAAAACAAAGTAAAAATAAAAAATAAAGTAAAATACACATATGCCGACGGCAAGGCCGTCGGCATATCTGTGCACACACGGAGGTTATCCCACGGATCGATGACGTGGCGCGGCACACGGATCGATGACGTGGCAGAGGGGCCTATGCCGACGGCTATGCCGTAGGCATACCTCTGCCACAGATATGCCGACGGCCGCCGTTACCGCCCGTCGGCGTAGGGTCAACGCCGTCAAATGGTCAGCGCTGACCTGGCAGGGGGGCCCAGGCTATGCCGAGGGCCTGTCCTATGCCGACGGGCCCCGTATGCGTATCTCGGGCGGTCCCGACGGCCTCGTCTATGCTGACGGCCCCATCGGCATAGATGGATGTATGCCGACGGCTATTCTACGCCTACGGCCTATCCTTGGCTGTCGGCATAGGTCCATAGATGCCGACGTGGGCCGTCGGCAACCCCAGTTTTTCTGGTAGTGGAATTGTCGATGAGATTGAGGCCTTCAAATCCACGACAAGAATGTCTTTGATGGAGCTCACCGCATAGATTTTGTTGTCAGACAGCACAGCTCTCGCACCAAGTCCTGGATGCAGGTCGCAGTCGGCCAAGGTAAGATGTTTGCGCCAGGCACTATCACCATTTTGCAACGTGTACACATGCACAGGTTTGCTTATGATCTCCACGACGAGAAAAAAGTGGGACAAGCCATCCCCTTGTGCTTTGGAGAAGAGCCGTGTCCAAGTGGTGGAGTGACGGGATTCCTCGATTGTGAGGCTTAATCCTGGGAGGATGGTGGTCATATCTCTACCATTGTGCTTCTGGCTCAGATTATAGGTCACGTCTCTCTAGGATTTGTGTTTCGAGAATTCTGCAAATCTGCCACTCTTACCTGATGAATTCACCTGACCCTACTGGCTAGTGCTGTAGGTTCATCCCTCTACAAGTACAACAAAGTAATTATTTCTTAGTGAACCAGCACATGTGCCATGTAGATTAGACAGACTGTGGCTTCAACGGATATTTCTTTCACTGTTACATCAGAGCTAGCTACACATCTCTAACTGAAACCGATTCTGCAATGGCGAACAATAAGGCGCTTGTCCAAATGCAAGCAGTGGAAGCACGCAAGATTGCAACAGAAGTACTAGATCAGATTATATAGCTACTCAACATACAAAATAAGACACTTTTCACAAGTAGCAAGCTGGAGTGGACAACAACACAAACAAACGAGGCGAGAGAGTTACACACTAACACTACTGATGCATACTAACCTACTGACGCCACATGACAGGAGTAGCTGCTCAAGTTACATACCATCCTAATCAATCCACTGATGGTTAAAATGAACACGGTTAGAACTGCTACCGCAGAAATGGAGCCCTGTGCTCTTGGTTGGTGGCACCCTTGTCACAACTCATCCAAAAGCTTTCCTCATATCCTCGTTCTTCAAGTGGCATCCCTGTTTCGGAGAAAACAGAGCAAGGAACCAGATAGAGGAAATTAGGCATCAGGATGTATTCAGTTTGCCACTTTAACTTTAAGCATCAAAATTATAAGATGGGCCAACAAGATGAGTGGCTAGTCCGACGATAGTAAAATGTTTAGTGCGCCTAGAAAATTAAAGCGGTGAATTTGGTCAAGCAATTTAGTTTTTATTTCCAAAAGTTACAGCAGCACAGGTTAAATGCCTTGGACTAGAATGTCATATAAAAGGAAATTTTCACTGCGATGTATCTGAATCACAATTAATGAAGAATCTAGAGAGAACCGGCGTAAAATCTACCACTTGTGTCTGAGAAAAAGAAGATACAATCCACTAGGCAACATTCGGAAAAGAAGCAAGTATTAGCAATCCCATACATAGTTTGTGGTTAACAGTTGAGAAGTACTCCCTCCGTCCGGTGAAGAGTGTACGTTTGGGTTTAAAATTTGACCACAAAAGAGTGTACATATATCTTCCCAATGCACATTAAAGTAGAAAAAATATGTTTCTCTCGCATCACACGGTAATCAAGACCAATAGCATTCTACACATGGTCTTCTTAATTTTTACATGCACTTAGGTCATTGGTGGTTGGATAATTAAAGAGAGACATGGTGGTTTGCACCTTTCCAATGTATTTTTTACTCCACTCCATAATTTGTTCTAAAATTTCTATATGTACACTTTTTACCGGACGGAGGGAGTAGGTTGTAGAAAATTACACCATGATTATATTTAAGAAATATGAAGCTAAAATTCAAGGCTTGATGGGTTCCTGACTATTTCTGTGCAAGAAAACATAGATGGTCAACATGATAACAATTTAACAACGCTAGGCGTCTTTCAGCTCCAAATTCTCTTATACATGATGTTTTATACTTTTGTAGGTCCAATTTGCAATTCTGCACTCATAGTTCAGTAAAGGGAAGACCCAAGTTCAGGAAGCATGGCTTCTGGTGGCAGCACAAGGTTCAACAGAATCAATTATTCCATAGTAGTTTGCCATAGTCTGATATTCCAGTATACGTCTAGCAAACGACAACAACCATCACAAATCATGTGTAGTTTTGCAACTAATACTGAGCCCATTGAAATATTACTAGCTTTGCTGAAACCTATTAAGAGTGACAATATATGGGTGATAGTTGGATTTATATGTATTTAGCCATCCGAGTAGCATCAGGTACATAAAAGTCCATTAGAGGTCCACCATGGTAACATATCTAAAGGAAGATTTCTGTAATCTTATAGCGACTAAGAAACAGACCTGCATCCATCCATAACTCCTACTTCTCTTTTTTCTCTTACCTATCCACAACATCATTTGCAACGAACCCATTACACACCGACAACCACACCCAAGGGTACCTACTATGACCACAGGTAGACACCTTGCAATATTCCTTGGTACACAAGCGAAATCAAATCATCTTACATCAATCATTCACTAATGCCGCCTCTAGTATTCTTAAATGTCCTAGTAAATCAATACAGAGGTGATTTCCAGCCATCTTACGTCAAGCATTCACTAATGGCACTTAACTAGTATTGCTAAAAAGGCCTAAGGAAACAATACAGAAGTGATTTAAATTACCCTACGACAAGAATACTATAATGTGGCTGACTAGTATTGTTTGATCTAAAGAATCAATCACATATGTAACACCAGTACACAACTATACTAAACAGTGAGATGCATGATGCACATTGCAGAACTATGTAAACTCTACAAGTAGACTATATAGATCACTAAAAGGGGAAAAGGCAAACCTTGCAGGACTGAGAGTAGGGAAAATGGGAGGCCAGCTCATCATAAAAGGATAGATATCACCCAATTGATACTCATCTGCTGTCATCTCGCACACTTTACACAGCGTCCTGCACTTGACATCCAAGTAGAGTGCATATTGATCCATCTTCAAGAATACATACTCATTATAGTCCCCCACATGGTTTATCCGGATACAAGTAGTAAGCTCATCCTCAGGAAAATTAGTGCACATTTCACTCAAGCAAATGGTGTCCACCAGCAGCCAGTTATCCCCATTATGGAGCCAGATTTGAAGTTGAAGTTCCTTGATATGGATGAGATATAAAACAGAACCATCATCGGCCCGTGACAACACGGTGGCGCCGCCAAAACCCACCCCGTGTGGCAGCTGAATTGTCGATAAGATTGAGGATGTCAAATCCAGGACAAGAATTGCATTGTAGGCCGCGACATAGATTTTGTTGTCAACGAGCACGCCTTTGGGACTAGATGGACGCCAGAGGAGGTCTGACGCCAAGGTGAGATGTTTGTGCCAGGCATCATCACCATTTCCCAACATATAGACATTTAACATAGGTACCATGGTATCCAGGGCCTCCACCGTGACGTAAAAGTAGGACGACCCGTCCCCGTCTTCTTTGGAGAAGAGTTGTGCCCAACTGTACAAGGAGGGCATTCTGAGATGTAATCCTGGGAGGACGGCCATACCCTCCCTCATAGCACAGCGGGCTGTGCACTGCGAATACGAGCTCGTAGGTGTCCAGGTCGAAGTTTCCGCAGCTGGTGAAGTTTAGGCGGCGGGTGAAGACGCTGCCGTTCGAGCAGCCCACCATGGTATCCCCTTCTTTTTTGGAGAAGGGTGGCCCCTCGCTGAAGTTTGCGCGGTGGACGACGGCAGCGAGCTCCGGGGGCTGAGGCAGTATTGGGAAGAAGCGTGCGGCGGCCGGATACCCCCACTCTACGATGTAGAAGCCGAGGAGTGTGGGCGGGTGGAGCTCGCGGAAACGGCAGAGGAAGGCGCGGTCGGAGGCGTGGCTGAGCCAGCGCTTGCAGACGCAGGCAGCGCGGACGAGGGTGGTGGGGAAGCCGACGCGGACGATGATCTCCGTCAGGAGGTTGTCGTCGTCGAGCACCTTGGATACGCACGCCGGCGGCCGCCGCGCCTCGCCTTCCATCCTGTCCGGCGGCGGCAGCGCCTCGCCGTCCTTCCGTTTAGGGTTTCGGTAAGAAAAGGATCGAGCTATCAAAGAATGGCAACCAAGGCCGATGTAGTGAAGCAGAGCCGACGGTGCAGTAAACCAAGGCCCATCCAGGTCCAGCCCGAATTAACAAAAATAGGGCCTATCAAGCCCGTAACATCAAGTCTGATTGTATCCAGGTTATACAAGACATCAACGGAGCTTCGAGTTCTTCTTCTTATGCTTTAGTTTTGAATGAAATTAGAGATAGAGCTACAGATTTTGTTAGCATTACTTTTCGGTTTGAAAACAGGGAGGCAAACTTTGAAGCACATGCCTTGGCAAAGGCGGCTTCGTCACTCCCTGCTGGGCGCCACCTGTGGCTAGGAAACCCATCAGACATTATTTGTATTCCTTCTGTGATTGTTGAATATAAATCCCTAGTTCACCTAAAAAAAAGGTTAATCATCCCTCAGAAAAAAAATGGTCAACCATGTTAACCAAGGTGCAGGAGGCAATTATGGTGCTGTTATTAGAGAGATCAACGAGTACAGTAAAGCTTTTAGTCACTGTGTGCTTAATTTTGAGCCTAGAGCTCAAACTTTGAAGCCCATCGATTAGCTAGATTTGCTTTTTTCCCTTTCTCCTTGTAGAGAGGATATTTAGTGCAACTCATTGTATTCCATGGAGTAGGTTACATTATATACACATGATGTCTTGCGTGACAAGGTAATTAATCCTACCATATCTCTAGGAGTTAGCTATACAAGGCTAGAGAAGATAAGATTAGAAATACAAGATATGTCACGTTCAACACCCCCCCGTAGTCGAAGCATCGACGTCGGCGATGCAAAGACTGGAACGAAACTCCTGGAATGCAGCGTTTGGAAGCCCCTTGGTCATAATGTCGGCAAACTGCTGGGTGGTTGGTACATGAAGAACACGAAGCTGACCCAACTGTACCTTCTCGCGGACGAAGTGAACATCAAGTTCAATATGCTTGGTGCGCTTGTGCTGCACTGGGTTGGCCGTGAGATAGGTGGCCGAAACATTATCACAGTAAACCACCGTGGCTTTCGGGATGGAAACCCAAAGTTCGCCAAGTAACTGACGGAGCCAACATGTCTCGGCAACAACATTGGCGACGGCACGGTACTCGGCCTCGGCACTCGAGCGGGAGACGGTGGGCTGCCGCTTGGAGGACCAAGATATGAGAGAGTCACCGAAGAAGACACAATATCCCGATGTGGACCGTCGAGTGTCGGGACAGCCAGCCCAATCCGCATTAGTGTAAGCAAGCAGCTCGGTGGAGGTAGAAGCACGAAGACGAAGACCAAAGGTCGGTGTGCCACGAATATACCGAAGAATGCGCTTGACCAAGGACCAGTGAACGTCACGGGGCGAGTGCGTATGCAAGCAAACTTGCTGGACCGCAAACTGAATGTCTGGTCTGGTGAGCGTGAGGTACTGAAGAGCACCAACAATACTACGGTATAGAGCGACATCGGTAGCAGGTTGCCCAGCAGTGGCAGAAAGCTTCGGCTTAGCCTCGGCAGGGGTGGCAGCAAGCTTGCAGTCGGTCATACCAGCACGATCCAGGAGATCAAGAACATACTGTCCTTGATGGAGAAAAAATCCGAAGGCATCACGTCACACATTAATGCCGAGGAAGAAGTGCAAGGCGCCCAAGTCCTTCAGCCGAAACTCAGAACCAAGACGACCGATGATATCGCGAAGTATGTCCGCGCGAGAGGCGGTGATGACAATGTCGTCAACATACAAGAGAAGAATGGCGACATGATCAGCTCGATGAAGCACAAAGAGCAACGTGTCCGAGGCGGTGCTGCGAAACCCAAGAGCAGTGAGAAATGCTGCAATGCGGTGATACCAAGCACGAGGCGCCTGCTTCAGACCATAGAGAGACCGTGAGAGCAAGCAGACATCATCAGGCCGAGTGGGATCAACAAAACCAGTGGGCTGCTGACATAGAACACGCTCCTGGAGATGACCATAAAGAAAGGTGTTGTTGATGTTGAGCTAATGAACAGGCCAATAACGAGTGATACGTCCATTTTGCATCATGCTTTTATATCGATATTTATTGCATTATGGGCTGTTATTTCACTTTATGTCACAATACTTATGGCTATTCTCTCTTATTTTACAAGGTTTACATGAAGAGGGAGAATGCCGGCAGCTGGAATTCTGGGCTGGAAAAGGAGCAAATATTATAGACCTATTCTGCGCAACTCCAAAAGTCCTGAAACTACACGGAACATCTTAAAATAAATAAAGAAAAATCCTCACCAAAGATGAAGGCCAGGGGGCCCACACCCTGCTCACGAGGGTGGGGGCGCCCCCCCCCCCCCCCCCCCGGGGGGCCCCCCCCCCCCCCACGGGGGGGGGGGGGCCCCCCCCCCCCCCTCCTAGGGGGCGCCCCCCTACCTCGTGAAGGAAATATGCCCTAGAGGCAATAATAAAGTTATTATTTATTTCCTTATAATCATGATAAATGTTTATTATTCATGCTAGAATTGTATTAACCGAAAACATAATACATGTGTGAATACATAGACAAACAAAGTGTCACTAGTATGCCTCTACTTGACTAGCTCGTTAATCAAAGATGGTTATGTTTCCTAACCATGGACAAAGAGTTGTTATTTGATTAACGAGGTCACATCATTAGTTGAATGATCTGATTGACATGACCCATTCCATTAGCTGAGCACCCGATCGTTTAGTATGTTGCTATAGCTTTCTTCATGACTTATACATGTTCCTATAACTATGAGATTATGCAACTCCCGTTTACCGGAGGAACACTTTGGGTGCTACCAAACGTCACAACGTAACTGGGTGATTATAAAGGAGCATTACAGGTGTCTCCAAAGGTAGATGTTGGATTGGCGTATTTCAAGATTAGGATTTGTCACTCCGATTGTCGGAGAGGTATCTCTGGGCCCTCTCGGTAATACACATCACATAAGCCTTGCAAGCATTACAACTAATATGATTAGTTGTGAGATGATGTATTACGGAACGAGTAAAGAGACTTGCCGGTAACGAGATTGAACTAGGTATTGGATACCGACGATCGAATCTCGGGCAAGTAACATACCGATGACAAAGGGAACAACGTATGTTGTTATGCGGTCTGACCGATAAAGATCTTCGTAGAATATGTAGGAGCCAATATGGGCATCCAGGTCCCGCTATTGGTTATTGACCGGAGACATATCTCAGTCATGTCTACATTGTTCTCGAACCCGTAGGGTCCGCACGCTTAAGGTTACGATGACAGTTACATTATGAGTTTATGCATTTTGATGTACCGAAGGTTGTTCGGAGTCCCGGATGTGATCACGGACATGACGAGGAGTCTCGAAATGGTCGAGACGTAAAGATTGATATATTAGAAGCCTATGTTTGTACATCGGAATTGTTCCGGGTGAAATCGGGATTTTACCGGGTTACTGGGAGGTTACCGGGAGGTTACCGGAACCCCCCGGGAGCCATATGGGCCTTCATGGGCCTTAGTGGAAAGGAGAAAGGGGCAGCCCAAGGGGGCTGCGCACCTTCCCCCTCCCCTAGTCCTATTAGGACTAGGAGAGGTGGCCGGCCACCCCTCTCCCTCTTTCCCCCTTGGGAATCCTAGTTGGAATAGGATTGGGGGGGAGTCCTACTCCCGGAAGGAGTAGGACTCCTCCTGCGCCCTCTCCCTGGCCGGCGCCCCCCCTCCCCCTTGGCTCCTTTATATACTGAGGCAGAGGCACCCCAGAAACACACAAGTTGATCCACGTGATCTATTCCTTAGCCGGTGTGCGGTGCCCCCTGCCACCATATTCCTCGATAATACTGTAGCGGAGTTTAGGCGAAGCCCTGCTGCTGTAGTTCATCAAGATCATCACCACGCCGTTGTGCTGACGGAACTCTTCCCCGACACTTTGCTGGATCGGAGTCCGGGGATCGTCATCGAGCTGAACGTGTGCTCGAACTCGGAGGTGCCGTAGTTTCGGTGCTTGATCGGTTGGATCGTGAAGACGTACGACTACTTCCTCTACGTCGTGTCATCGCTTCCACAGTCGGTCTGCGTTGGGTACGTAGACAACACTCTCCCCCTCGTTGCTATGCATCACATGATCTTGCGTGTGCGTAGGAAATTTTTTGAAATTACTACGAAACCCAACACCTCGTGGGCCCCCTGGTGGGTCTCCGACGTCCATCTTCTCCTATATGAAGTCTTTCGATGAGAAAAAAATAGAAAGCAACCTTTCGGGACGATACTCCGCCGCCACGAGGCGGAACCTTGGCGGAACCAATCTAGAGCTCCGGCAGAGCTGTTCTGCCGGGGATACTTCCCTCCCCCTCGTTGCTATGCATCACATGATCTTGCGTGTGCGTAGGAAAATTTTTGAAATTACTACGAAACCCAACAGTGGCATCCGAGCCTAGGTTATTTATGTTGATGTTATATGCACGAGTAGAACACAAGTGAGTTGTGGACGATACAAGTCATACTGCCTACCAGCATGTCATACTTTGGTTCGGCGGTATTGTTGGACGAGACGACCCGGACCAACCTTAAGCGTACGCTTACGCGAGACCGGTTCCCTCGACGTGCTTTGCACATAGATGGCTTGCGGGCGACTGTCTCTCCAACTTTAGTTGAACCAAGTATGGCTACGCCCGGTCCTTGCGAAGGTTAAAACGGAGTCTATTTGACAAACTATCGTTGTGGTTTTGATGCGTAGGTGAGATTGGTTCTTACTTAAGCCCGTAGCAGCCACGTAAAACATGCAACAACAAAGTAGAGGACGTCTAACTTGTTTTTGCAGGGCATGTTGTGATGTGATATGGTCAAGGCATGATGCTGAATTCTATTGTATGAGATGATCATGTTTTGTAACCGAGTTATCGGCAACTGGCAGGAGCCATATGGTTGTCGCTTTATTGTATGCAATGCAATCACGATGTAATGCTTTACTTTATTACTAAACAGTAGTGATAGTCGTGGAAGCATAAGATTGGCGAGACGACAACGATGCTACGATGGAGATCAAGGTGTCGCGCCGGTGACGATGGTGATCATGACGGTGCTTCGGAGATGGAGATCACAAGCACAAGATGATGATGGCCATATCATATCACTTATATTGATTGCATGTGATGTTTATCTTTTTATGCATCTTATCTTGCTTTGATTGACGGTAGCATTATAAGATGATCTCTCACTAAATTATCAAGAAGTGTTCTCCCTGAGTATGCACCGTTGCCAAAGTTCGTCGTGCCCAGACACCACGTGATGATCGGGTGTGATAAGCTCTACGTCCATCTACAATGGGTGCAAGCCAGTTTTGCACAAGTAGAATACTCAGGTTAAACTTGACGAGCCTAGCATATGCAGATATGGCCTCGGAACACGGAGACCGAAAGGTCGAGCATGAATCATATAGTAGATATGATCAACATAAATGATGTTCACCATTGAAAACTACTCCATCTCACGTGATGATCGGTTATGGTTTAGTTGATTTGGATCACGTAATCACTTAGAAGATTAGAGGGATGTCTATCTAAGTGGGAGTTCTTAAGTAATATGATTAATTGAACTTAAATTTATCATGAACTTAGTACCTGATAGTATCTTGCTTGTTTATGTTGATTGTAGATAGATGGCTCGTGCTGTTGTTCCGTTGAATTTTAATGCGTTCCTTGAGAAAGCAAAGTTGAAAGATGATGGTAGCAATTACACGGACTGGGTCCGTAACTTGAGGATTATCCTCATTGCTGCACAGAAGAATTACGTCCTGGAAGCACCGCTGGGTGCCAGGCCTGCTGCTGGAGCAACACCAGATGTTATGAACGTCTGGCAGAGCAAAGCTGATGACTACTCGATAGTTCAGTGTGCCATGCTTTACGGCTTAGAATCGGGACTTCAACGACGTTTTGAACGTCATGGAGCATATGAGATGTTCCAGGAGTTGAAGTTAATATTTCAAGCAAATGCCCGAATTGAGAGATATGAAGTCTCCAATAAGTTCTATAGCTGCAAGATGGAGGAGAACAGTTCTGTTAGTGACCATATACTCAAAATGTCTGGGTATAATAATCACTTGATTCAATTGGGAGTTAATCTTCCGGATGATTGCGTCATTCACAGAATTCTCCAATCACTGCCACCGAGCTACCAGAGCTTCATGATGAACTATAATATGCAAGGGATGAACAAGACTATTCCCGAGCTCTTCGCAATGCTGAAAGCTGCGGAGGTAGAAATCAAGAAGGAGCATCAAGTGTTGATGGTTAACAAAACCACTAGTTTCAAGAAAAAGGGCAAAGGGAAGAAGAAGGGGAACTTCAAGAAGAACGGCAAGCAAGTTGCTGCTCAGGAGAAGAAACCCAAGTCTGGACCTAAGCCTGAAACTGGGTGCTTCTACTGCAAGCAGACTGGTCACTGGAAGCGGAACTGCCCCAAGTATTTGGCGGATAAGAAGGATGGCAAGGTGAACAAAGGTATATGTGATATACATGTTATTGATGTGTACCTTACTAGAGCTCGCAGTAGCACCTGGGTATTTGATACTGGTTCTGTTGCTAATATTTGTAACTCGAAACAGGGACTACGGAATAAGCGGGCACTGGCAAAGGACGAGGTGACGATGCGCGTGGGAAACGGTTCCAAAGTCGATGCGATCGCGGTCGGCCTGCTACCTCTACATCTACCTTCGGGATTAATATTAGACCTAAATAATTGTTATTTGGTGCCAGCATTGAGCATGAACATTATATCTGGATCTTGTTTAATGCGAGACGGTTATTCATTTAAATCAGAGAATAATGGTTGTTCTATTTATATGAGTAATATCTTTTATGGTCATGCACCCTTGAAGAGTGGTCTATTCTTATTGAATCTTGATAGTAGTAATACACATATTCATAATGTTGAAGCCAAAAGATGCAGAGTTGATAATGAAAGTGCAACTTATTTGTGGCACTGTCGTTTAGGTCATATCGGTATAAAGCGCATGAAGAAACTCCATACTGATGGACTTTTGGAACCACTTGATTATGAATCACTTGGTACTTGCGAACCGTGCCTCATAGGCAAGATGACTAAAACACCGTTCTCCGATACTACGGAGAGAGCAACAGATTTGTTGGAAATCATACATACCGATGTATGTGGTCCGATGAATATTGAGGCTCGTGGCGGATATCGTTATTTTCTCACCTTCACAGATGATTTAGGCAGATATGGGTATATCTACTTAATGAAACATAAGTCTGAAACATTTGAAAAGTTCAAAGAATTTCAGAGTGAAGTTGAAAATCATCGTAACAAGAAAATAAAGTTTCTACGATCTGATCGTGGAGGAGAATATTTGAGTTACGAGTTTGGTGTACATTTGAAAAACTGTGGGATAGTTTCGCAACTCATGCCACCCGGAACACCACAGCGTAATGGTGTGTCCGAATGTCGTAATCGTACTTTACTAGATATGGTGCGATCTATGATGTCTCTTACTGATTTACCGCTATCATTTTGGGGTTATGCTTTAGAGACGGCCGCATTCACGTTAAATAGGGCACCATCAAAATCCGTTGAGACGACGCCTTATGAACTGTGGTTTGGCAAGAAACCAAAGTTGTCGTTTCTTAAAGTTTGGGGCTGCGATGCTTATGTGAAAAAGCTTCAACCTGATAAGCTCGAACCCAAATCGAAGAAATGTGTCTTCATAGGATACCCAAAGGAGACTGTTGGGTACACCTTCTATTCCAGATACGAAGGCAAGACATTCGTTGCTAAGAATGGATCCTTTCTAGAGAAGGAGTTTCTCTCGAAAGAAGTGAGTGGGAGGAAAGTAGAACTTGATGAGGTAACTGTACCTGCTCCCTTACTGGAAAGTAGTACATCACAGAAAACTGTTTCAGTGACACCTACACCAGTTAGTGAGGAAGCCAATGATAATGATCATGAAACTTCAGATCAAGATACTACTGAACCTCGTAGATCAACCAGAGTAAGATCCGCACCAGAGTGGTACGGTAATCCTGTTCTGCAAGTCATGCTACTAGATCATGATGAACCTACGAACTATGAAGAAGCGATGGTGAGCCCAGATTCCGCAAAGTGGCTTGAAGCCATGAAATCTGAGATGGGATTCATGTATGAGAACAAAGTATGGACTTTGGTTGACTTGCCCGATGATCGGCAAGCAATTGAAAATAAATGGATCTTTAAGAAGAAGACTGACGCTGATGGTAATGTTACTGTCTACAAAGCTCGACTTGTCGCAAAAGGTTTTCGGCAAGTTCAAGGGATTGACTACGATGAGACCTTCTCACCCGTAGCGATGCTTAAGTCCGTCCAAATCATGTTAGCGATTGCCGCATTTTATGATTATGAAATTTGGCAGATGGATGTCAAAACTGCATTCCTGAATGGATTTCTGGAAGAAGAGTTGTATATGATGCAACCGGAAGGTTTTGTCGATCCAAAGGGAGCTAACAAAGTGTGCAAGCTCCAGCGATCCATTTATGGACTGGTGCAAGCCTCTCGGAGTTGGAATAAACGTTTTGATAGTGTGATCAAAGCATTTGGTTTTATACAGACTTTCGGAGAAGCCTGTATTTACAAGAAAGTGAGTGGGAGCTCTGTAGCATTTCTGATATTATATGTGGATGACATATTGCTGATTGGAAATGATATAGAATTTCTGGATAGCATAAAGGGATACTTAAATAAAAGTTTTTCAATGAAAGACCTCGGTGAAGCTGCTTACATATTAGGCATTAAGATCTATAGAGATAGATCAAGACGCTTAATTGGACTTTCACAAAGCACATACCTTGACAAAATTTTGAAGAAGTTCAAAATGGATCAAGCAAAGAAAGGGTTCTTGCCTGTGTTACAAGGTGTGAAGTTGAGTAAGACTCAATGCCCGACCACTGCAGAAGGTAGAGAGAATATGAAAGATGTTCCCTATGCATCAGCCATAGGATCTATCATGTATGCAATGCTGTGTACCAGACCTGATGTGTGCCTTGCTATAAGTTTAGCAGGGAGGTACCAAAGTAATCCAGGTGTGGATCACTGGACAGCGGTCAAGAACATCCTGAAATACCTGAAAAGGACTAAGGATATGTTTCTCATATATGGAGGTGACAAAGAGCTCACCGTAAAAGGTTACGTTGATGCAAGCTTTGACACTGATCCGGACGATTCTAAATCGCAAACCGGATACGTGTTTACATTAAACGGTGGAGCTGTCAGTTGGTGCAGTTCTAAACAAAGCGTCGTAGCGGGATCTACATGTGAAGCGGAGTACATAGTTGCTTCGGAAGCAGCGAACGAAGGAGTCTGGATGAAGGAGTTCATATCCGATCTAGGTGTTATACCTAATGCATCGGGTCCAATAAAAATCTTTTGTGACAATACTGGTGCAATTGCCTTGGCAAAGGAATCCAGATTTCACAAAAGGACCAAACACATCAAGAGACGCTTCAACTCCATCCGGGATCTAGTCCAGGTGGGAGACATAGAGATTTGCAAGATACATACGGATCTGAATGTTGCAGACCCGTTGACTAAGCCTCTTCCACGAGCAAAACATGATCAGCACCAAGGCTCCATGGGTGTTAGATTCATTACAGTGTAATCTAGATTATTGACTCTAGTGCAAGTGGGAGACTGAAGGAAATAAGCCCTAGACGCAATAATAAAGTTATTATTTATTTCCTTATAATCATGATAAATGTTTATTATTCATGCTAGAATTGTATTAACCGAAAACATAATACATGTGTGAATACATAGACAAACAAAGTGTCACTAGTATGCCTCTACTTGACTAGCTCGTTAATCAAAGATGGTTATGTTTCCTGACCATGAACAATGAGTTGTTATTTGATTAACGAGGTCACATCATTAGTTGAATGATCTGATTGACATGACCCATTCCATTAGCTTAGCACCCGATCGTTTAATATGTTGCTATTGCTTTCTTCATGACTTATACATGTTCCTATGACTATGAGATTATGCAACTCCCGTTTGCCGGAGGAACACTTTGGGTGCTACCAAACGTCACAACGTAACTGGGTGATTATAAAGGAGCATTACAGGTGTCTCCAAAGGTAGATGTTGGGTTGGCGTATTTCGAGATTGGGATTTGTCACTCCGATTGTCGGAGAGGTATCTCTGGGCCCTCTCGGTAATACACATCACATAAGCCTTGCAAGCATTACAACTAATATGTTAGTTGTGAGATGATGTATTACGAAACGAGTAAAGAGACTTTCCGGTAACGAGATTGAACTAGGTATTGGATACCGACGATCGAATCTCGGGCAAGTAACATACCGATGACAAAGGGAACAACGTATGTTGTTATGCGGTCTGCCCGATAAAGATCGTTGTAGAATATGTAGGAGCCAATATGGGCATCCAGGTCCCGCTATTGGTTATTGACCGGAGACATGTCTCGGTCATGTCTACATTGTTCTCGAACCCGTAGGGTCCGCACGCTTAAGGTTACGATGACAGGTATATTATGAGTTTATGCATTTTGATGTACCGAAGGTTGTTCGGAGTCCCGGATGTGATCACGGACATGACGAGGAGTCTCAAAATGGTCGAGACGTAAAGTTTGATATATTGGAAGCCTATGTTTGGACATCGGAAGTGTTCCGGGTGAAATCGGGATTTTACCGGGTTACCGGGAGGTTACCGGAACCCCCCGGGAGCCATATGGGCCTTCATGGGCCTTAGTGGAAAGGAAAAAGGGGCAGCCCAAGGTGGCTGGGCACCTTCCCCCTCCCCTAGTCCTATTAGGACTAGGAGAAGGTGGCCGGCCCCCCTCTCTCTCTTCCCCCCTTGGGAATCCTAGTTGGAATAGGATTGGGGGGGGGGGAGTCCTACTCCCGGAAGGAGTAGGACTCCTCCTGCGCCGTCCTCCCTGGCCGGCGCCCCCCTCCCCCTTGGCTCCTTTATATACTGAGGCCGAGGCACTCCAGAAACACACAAGTTGATCCACGTGATCTATTCCTTAGCCGTGTGCGGTGCCCCCTGCCACCATATTCCTCGATAATACTGTAGCGGAGTTTAGGCGAAGCCCTGCTACTGTAGTACATCAAGATCGTCACCACGCCGTCGTGCTGACGGAACTCTTCCCCGACACTTTGCTGGATCGGAGTCCGGGGATCGTCATCGAGCTGAACGTGTGCTCGAACTCGGAGGTGCCGTAGTTTCGGTGCTTGATCGGTTGGATCGTGAAGACGTACGACTACTTCCTCTACGTCGTGTCATCGCTTCCACAGTCGGTCTGCGTTGGGTACGTAGACAACACTCTCCCCCTCGTTGCTATGCATCACATGATCTTGCGTGTGCGTAGGAAATTTTTTGAAATTACTACGAAACCCAACACCTCGTGGGCCCCCTGGTGGGTCTCCGACGTCCATCTTCTCCTATATGAAGTCTTTCGATGATAAAAAAATAGGAAGCAACCTTTCGGGACGATACTCCGCCGCCACGAGGCGGAACCTTGGCGGAACCAATCTAGAGCTCCGGCAGAGCTGTTCTGCCGGGGATACTTCCCTCCGGGAGGGGGAAATCATCACCAACGGTCCTCTCATCGGGAGAGGGCAATCTCCATCAACATCTTCACCAGCACAATCTCATCTCCAAACCCTAGTTCATCTCTTGTATCCAATTCTTGTCTCAAAGCCCGGGATTGGTGCTAGTAGGTTGCTAGTAGTGTTGATTACTCCTTGTAGTTGATGCTAGTTGGTTTATTTGGTGGAAGATCATATGTTCAGATCCTATATGCATATTATTACCCCTCTGATTATGAACATGAATATGCTTTGTGAGTAATTACGTTTGTTCCTGAGGACAAGGGAGAAGTCTTGCTATTAGTAGTCATGTGAATTTGGTATTCGTTTGATATTTTGATAAGATGTATGTTGTCTAGCCTCTAGTGGTGTTATGTGAACGTCGACTACATAACACTTCACCATTATTTGGGCCTAGAGGAAGGCATTGGGAAGTAATAAGTAGATGATGGGTTGCCAGAGTGACAGAAGCTTAAACCCTAGTTTATGCGTTGCTTCGTAAGGGGCTGATTTGGATCCATATGTTTTATGCTATGGTTAGGTTTACCTTAATACTTTTGTTGTAGTTGCGGATGCTTGCAATAGAGGTTAATCATAAGTGGGATGCTTGTTCAAGTAAGAACAGCACCCAAGCACCGGTCCACCCACATATCAAATTATCAATGTACCGAACGCGAATCATATGAACGTGATGAAAACTAGCTTGACGATATTCCCATGTGTCCTCGGGAGCGCTTTTCCTATTATAAGAGTTTGTTCCGGCTTGTCCTTTGCTACAAAAGGATTGGGCCATCTTGCTGCACTTTATTTACTTTTGTTACTTGTTTCTCGTTACCATTTATCTTGTCACAAAACTATCTGTTACCACTTATTTCAGTACTTGCAGAGAATACCTTGCTGAAAACCGCTTATCATTTCCTTCTGCTCCTCGTTGGGTTCGACACTCTTACTTATCGAAAGGACTACGATAGATCCCCTATACTTGTGGGTCATCAACGAGATGCAGCGAGCTGAAGAACAACGCGTATCGTGGCGGGTTTGACAAACGGAGAAAAGGTCTCCGAGAAATCAATGCCAGCACGTTGCAAAAAGCCACGAACAATCCAGCGGGCCTTGTACCTGTGCAAAGAGCCATCCGGAAGAACTTGTGCCGAAATACCCTCTTGCCAGTAATAATGTTAGCACCAAGGGGACGGGGAACCAGCGTCCAAGTCCGGTTGGCGACGAGGGCATCATACTCAGAGCACATGGCGGCAAGCCAATGCGGATCACTCAACGCAGAACACACCGAGCGAGGCACGGGTGAGACGACCGTGACACTGAGGTTATGATAGCGAGGGTTCGGTTGCCGGATCCCGTCCTTGGCGCGTGTCACCATAGAATGATGAGGCAGCAGAGGTGGTGGCCGAGTCCGCCGTCGAGGAGGAGCCACAGCCTCGGGAGAAGGTGAGGCGACGGTGACATCCGGTGACGAGGCGGCAGGCAAAGCCGGAGACGGGACCGCCGATGATGACGGCGTAACCGCGGCCGAGACGGCGGATGACGAGGGCGGCGAGGCCGCATGTGGCGATGACGAAACCGCGAGCAAAGCCGCGGTTGGCAGCGTCAGCGATGGCGACGGGGCCATCGACGAAGCCGCGGGTGGTCGTACCAGCAGCGGCGACGGAGCCGCGGACGAGGCCGCGGGTGACCGCGATGACGACGGCGACAAGGCCGTGGGTAGCCGCGACGGTGACGGCGACATGGCCGCAGGTGGAGCCGCGGGTGGCGGAGTGGCCGCGGGTGGCGGGGAGGCCGCGATGTGCATGGGTGACGCCGACCGAGGCAAAGCCGGCTCCTCCTGAGCCGGCGAGTGAGACCCCGCCGAGAGGCCTGAGGGGGCCGCCAAAGAAGAGGGCAGGCGCGGCGAAGGAAGCGCAAGGGCTCCCCGAGACTGTCGAGTGGGAGCGTCCAAGGTCGGAGCTACTGTCGATGAAACCTGCTCAAAGGGAAAACAACTTCATCAAAGTAAACATGCCGTGAGACGAACACTCGACGAGAGACCGGGTCGAAGCAGCGAAAGCCTTTGGTGTTGGGTTGATAGCCAAGAAAGACACAAGCGAGAGAGCGTGGTGCAAGCTTGTGTGGCGCGGTTGTTGGGTTTCGTAGTAATTTCAAAAAAATTCCTACGCACACGCAAGATCATGTGATGCATAGCAACGAGGGGGGAGAGTGTTGTCTACGTACCCAACGCAGACCGACTGCGGAAGCGGCTGACACAACGTAGAGGAAGTAGTCGTACGTCTTCACGATCCAACCGATCAAGTACCGAAACTACGGCACCTCCGAATTCAGCACACGTTCAGCTCGATGACGATCCCCGGACTCCGATCCAGCAAAGTGTCGGGGAAGAGTTCCGTCAGCACGACGGCGTGGTGACGATCTTGATGAACTACAGCAGCAGGGCTTCGCCTAAACTCCGCTACAGTATTATCGAGGAATATGGTGGCAGGGGGCACCGCACACGGCTAAGGAATAGATCACGTGGATCAACTTGTGTGTGTTCTGGGGTGCCTCTGCCTCAGTATATAAAGGAGCCAAGGGGAAGGGGGGGCGCCGGCCAGGAGGAGGGCGCAGGAGGAGTCCTACTCCTTCCGGGAGTAGGACTCCCCCCCCCCAATCCTATTCCAACTAGGATTCCAAGGGGGGAAAGAGGGAGAGGGGGGCCGGCCACCTCTCCTAGTCCTAATAGGACTAGGGGAGGGGGGAGGTGCGCAGCCCCCTTGGGCTGCCCCTTTCTCCTTTCCACTAAGGCCCATGAAGGCCCATATGGCTCCCGGGGGGTTCCGGTAACCTCCCGGTAACCCGGTAAAATCCCGATTTCACCCGGAACACTTCCGATGTCCAAACATAGGCTTCCAATATATCAATCTTTACGTCTCGACCATTTCGAGACTCCTCGTCATGTCCGTGATCACATCCGGGACTCCGAACAACCTTCGGTACATCAAAATGCATAAACTCATAATGTAACTGTCATCGTAACCTTAAGCGTGCGGACCCTACGGTTCGAGAACAATGTAGACATGACCGAGACACGTCTCCGGTCAATAACCAATAGCGGAACCTAGATGCTCATATTGGCTCCTACATATTCTACGAAGATCTTTATCGGTCAGACCGCATAACAACATACGTTGTTCCCTTTTGTCATCGGTATGTTACTTGCCCATGATTCGATCGTCGGTATCCAATACCTAGTTCAACCTCGTTACCGGCAAGTCTCTTTACTCGTTCCGTAATACATCATCTCACAACTAACATATTAGTTGTAATGCTTGCAAGGCTTATGTGATGTGTATTACCGAGAGGGCCCAGAGATACCTCTCCGACAATCGGAGTGACAAATCCTAATCTCGAAATACGCCAACCCAACATCTACCTTTGGAGACACCTGTAATGCTCCTTTATAATCACCCAGTTACGTTGTGACGTTTGGTAGCACCCAAAGTGTTCCTCCGGCAAACGGGAGTTGCATAATCTCATAGTCATAGGAACATGTATAAGTCATGAAGAAAAGCAATAGCAACATACTAAACGATCGGGTGCTAAGCTAATGGAATGGGTCATGTCAATCAGATCATTCAACTAATGATGTGACCTCGTTAATCAAATAACAACTCTTTGTCTATGGTTAGGAAACATAACCATCTTTGATTAACGAGCTAGTCAAGTAGAGGCATACTAGTGACACTTTGTTTGTCTATGTATTCACACATGTATTATGTTTCCGGTTAATACAATTCTAGCATGAATAATAAACATTTATCATGATTATAAGGAAATAAATAATAACTTTATTATTGCCTCTAGGGCATATTTCCTTCAGTCTCCCACTTGCACTAGAGTCAATAATCTAGATTACACAGTAATGATTTCTAACACCCATGGAGCCTTGGTGCTGATCATGTTTTGGCTCGTGGAAGAGGCTTAGTCAATGGGTCTGCAACATCAGACTGTATGTATCTTGCAAATCTCTATGTCTCCCACCTGGACTAGATCCCGGATGGAGTTGAAGCGTCTCTTGATGTGCTTGGTCCTTTTGTGAAATCTGGATTCCTTTGCCAAGGCAATTGCACCAGTATTGTCACAAAAGATTTTCATTGGACCCGATGCATTAGGTATGACACCTAGATCGGATATGAACTCCTTCATCCAGACTCCTTCGTTCGCTGCTTCCGAAGCAGCTATGTACTCCGCTTCACATGTAGATCCCGCTACGACGCTTTGTTTAGAACTGCACCAACTGACAGCTCCACCGTTTAATGTAAACACGTATCCGGTTTGCGATTTAGAATCGTCCGGATCAGTGTCAAAGCTTGCATCAACGTAACCTTTTACGGTGAGCTCTTTGTCACCTCCATATACGAGAAACATATCCTTAGTCCTTTTCAGGTATTTCAGGATGTTCTTGACCGCTGTCCAGTGATCCACTCCTGGATTACTTTGGTACCTCCCTGCTAAACTTATAGCAAGGCACACATCAGGTCTGGTACACAACATTGCATACATGATAGAGCCTATGGCTGAAGCATAGGGAATATCTTTCATCTTCTCTCTACCTTCTAAAGTGGTCGAGCATTGAGTCTTACTCAACTTCACACCTTGTAACACAGGCAAGAACCCTTTCTTTGCTTGATCCATTTTGAACTTCTTCAAAACTTTGTCAAGGTATGTGCTTTGTGAAAGTCCAATTAAGTGTCTTGATCTATCTCTATAGATCTTGATGCCCAATATATAAGCAGCTTCACCAAGGTCCTTCATTGAAAAACTCTTATTCAAATATCCTTTTATGCTATCCAGAAATTCTATATCATTTCCAATCAACAATATGTCATCCACATATAATATTAGAAACGCTACAGAGCTCCCACTCACTTTCTTGTAAATACAGGCTTCTCCAAAAGTCTGTATAAAACCATATGCTTTGATTCACACTATCAAAACGTTTATTCCAACTCCGAGAGGCTTGCACCAGTCCATAAATGGATCGTGGAGCTTGCACACTTTGTTAGCTCCCTTTGGATCGACAAAACCTTCCGGTTGCATCATATACAACTCTTCTTCCAGAAATCCATTCAGGAATGCAGTTTTTGACATCCATTTGCCAAATTTCATAATCATAAAATGCGGCAATTGCTAACATGATTCGGACAGACTTAAGCATCGCTACGGGTGAGAAGGTCTCATCGTAGTCAATCCCTTGAACTTGTCAGAAAACCTTTTGCAACAAGTCGAGCTTTGATAGACAGTAACATTACCGTCAGCGTCAGTCTTCTTCTTGAAGATCCATTTATTCTCAATGGCTTGCCGATCATCGGGCAAGTCAACCAAAGTCCATACTTTGTTCTCATACATGGATCCCATCTCAGATTTCATGGCTTCAAGCCACTTTGCGGAATCTGGGCTCACCATCGCTTCTTCATAGTTCGTAGGTTCATCATGATCTAGTAGCATGACTTGCAGAACAGGATTACCGTACCACTCTGGTGCGGATCTTACTCTGGTTGATCTACGAGGTTCAGTAGTATCTTGATCTGAAGTTTCATGATCATTATCATTGGCTTCCTCACTAACTGGTGTAGGTGTCACTGAAACAGTTTTCTGTGATGTACTACTTTCCAGTAAGGGAGCAGGTACAGTTACCTCATCAAGTTCTACTTTCCTCCCACTCACTTCTTTCGAGAGAAACTCCTTCTCTAGAAAGGATCCATTCTTAGCAACGAATGTCTTGCCTTCGGATCTGTGATAGAAGGTGTACCCAACAGTTTCCTTTGGGTATCCTATGAAGACACATTTCTCCGATTTGGGTTCGAGCTTATCAGGTTGAAGCTTTTTCACATAAGCATCGCAGCCCCAAACTTTAAGAAACGACAACTTTGGTTTCTTGCCAAACCACAGTTCATAAGGCGTCGTCTCAACGGATTTTGATGGTGCCCTATTTAACGTGAATGCGGCCGTCTCTAGAGCATAACCCCAAAACGATAGCGGTAAATCAGTAAGAGACATCATAGATCGCACCATATCCAGTAAAGTACGATTACGACGTTCGGACACACCATTACGCTGTGGTGTTCCGGTGGCGTGAGTTGCGAAACTATTCCACAATTTTTCAAATGTACACCAAACTCGTAACTCAAATATTCTCCTCCACGATCAGATCGTAGAAACTTTATTTTCTTGTTACGATGATTTTCAACTTCACTCTGAAATTCTTTGAACTTTTCAAATGTTTCAGACTTATGTTTCATTAAGTAGATATACCCATATCTGCTTAAATCATCTGTGAAGGTGAGAAAATAACGATATCCGCCACGAGCCTCAATATTCATCGGACCACATACATCGGTATGTATGATTTCCAACAAATCTGTTGCTCTCTCCATAGTACCGGAGAACGGTGTTTTAGTCATCTTGCCCATGAGGCACGGTTCGCAAGTACCAAGTGATTCATAATCAAGTGGTTCCAAAAGTCCATCAGTATGGAGTTTCTTCATGCGCTTTATACCGATATGACCTAAACGACAGTGCCACAAATAAGTTGCACTTTCATTATCAACTCTGCATCTTTTGGCTTCAACATTATGAATATGTGTATTACTACTATCGAGATTCAATAAGAATAGACCACTCTTCAAGGGTGCATGACCATAAAAGATATTACTCATATAAATAGAACAACCATTATTCTCTGATTTAAATGAATAACCGTCTCGCATTAAACAAGATCCAGATATAATGTTCATGCTCAACGCTGGCACCAAATAACAATTATTTAGGTCTAATATTAATCCCGAAGGTAGATGTAGAGGTAGCGTGCCGACCGCGATCACATCGACTTTGGAACCGTTTCCCACGCGCATCGTCACCTCGTCCTTTGCCAGTGCCCGCTTATTCCGTAGTCCCTGTTTCGAGTTGCAAATATTAGCAACAGAACCAGTATCAAATACCCAGGTGCTACTGCGAGCTCTAGTAAGGTACACATCAATAACATGTATATCACATATACCTTTGTTCACCTTGCCATCCTTCTTATCCGCCAAATACTTGGGGCAGTTCCGCTTCCAGTGACCAGTCTGCTTGCAGTAGAAGCACTCAGTTTCAGGCTTAGGTCCAGACTTGGGTTTCTTCTCCTGAGCAGCAACTTGCTTGCCGTTCTTCTTGAAGTTCCCCTTCTTCTTCCCTTTGCCCTTTTTCTTGAAACTAGTGGTTTTGTTAACCATCAACACTTGATGCTCCTTCTTGATTTCTACCTCCGCAGCTTTCAGCATTGCGAAGAGCTCGGGAATAGTCTTGTTCATCCCTTGCATATTATAGTTCATCACGAAGCTCTTGTAGCTTGGTGGCAGTGATTGAAGAACTCTGTCAATGACACTATCAACCGGAAGATTAACTCCTTATGGTACCCAGACATTCTGAGTATATGTTCACTGAAAGAACTATTCTCCTCCATCTTGCAGCTATAGAACTTACTAGAGACTTCATATCTCTCAATCCGGGAATTTCCTTGAAATATTAACTTCAACTCCTGGAACATCTCATATGCTCCATGACGTTCAAAACGTCATTGAAGTCCTGGTTCTAAGCCATAAAGCATGGCACACTGAACTATCAAGTAGTCATCAGCTTTGCTCTACCAGACGTTCTTAGCATCGTCAGTTGCATCAGCAGCAAGCCTGGCACTCAGCGGTGCTTCCAGGACGTAATTCTTCTGTGCAGCAATGAGGATAATCATGAAGTTACGGACCCAGTCCGTGTAATTGCTACCATCATCTTTCAACTTTGCTTTCTCAAGGAACGCATTAAAATTCAACGGAACAACAGCACGAGCCATCTATCTACAATCAACATAAACAAGCAAGATACTATCAGGTACTAAGTTCATGATAAATTTAAGTTCAATTAATCATATTACTTAAGAACTCCCACTTAGATAGACATCCCTCTAATCCTCTAAGTGATCACGTGATCCAAATCAACTAAACCATAACCGATCATCACGTGAGATGGAGTAGCTTTCAATGGTGAACATCGTTTATGTTGATCATATCTACTATATGATTCACGCTCGACCTTTCGGTCTCCGTGTTCCGAGGCCATATCTGCATATGCTAGGCTCGTCAAGTTTAACCTGAGTATTCTGCGTGTGCAAAACTGGCTTGCACCCATTGTAGATGGACGTAGAGCTTATCACACCCGATCATCACGTGGTGTCTGGGCACGACGAACTTTGGCAACGGTGCATACTCAGGGAGAACACTTATCTTGATAATTTAGTGAGAGATCATCTTATAATGCTACCGTCAATCAAAGCAAGATAAGATGCATAAAAGATAAACATCACATGCAATCAATATAAGTGATATGATATGGCCATCATCATCTTGTGCTTGTGATCTCCATCTCCGAAGCACCGTCATGATCACCATCGTCACCGGCGCGACACCTTGATCTCCATCGTAGCATCGTTGTCGTCTCGCCAATCTTATGCTTCCATGACTATCGCTACCGCTTAGTGATAAAGTAAAGCATTACAGGGTGATTGTATTGCATACAATAAAGCGACAACCATATGGCTCCT
Source organism: Triticum urartu (assembly GCF_003073215.2). Lineage (NCBI taxonomy): Eukaryota > Viridiplantae > Streptophyta > Magnoliopsida > Poales > Poaceae > Triticum > Triticum urartu. Next base: position 15,368 of record NW_024117073.1, on the reverse strand, counting down.
GCCAGTTGCCGATAACTCGGTTACAAAACATGATCATCTCATACAATATAGCATCACGACTTGACCATATCACATCACAACATGCCCTGCAAAAACAAGTTAGACGTCCTCTACTTTGTTGTTGCAAGTTTTACGTGGCTGCTACGGCTTAAGTAAGAACCAATCTCACCTACGCATCAAAACCACAACGATAGTTTGTCAAATAGACTCCGTTTTAACCTTCGCAAGGACCGGGCGTAGCCATACTTGTTCAACTAAAGTTGGAGAGACAGTCGCCCGCAAGCCATCTATGTGCAAAGCACGTCGAGGGAACCGGTCTCGCGTAAGCGTACGCGTAAGGTTGGTCCGGGTCGTCTCGTCCAACAATACCGCCGAACCAAAGTATGACATGCTGGTAGGCAGTATGACTTGTATCGTCCACAACTCACTTGTGTTCTACTCGTGCATATAACATCAACATAAATAACCTAGGCTCGGATGCCACTGTTGGGTTTCGTAGTAATTTCAAAAAAATTCCTACGCACACGCAAGATCATGTGATGCATAGCAACGAGAGGGGAGAGTGTTGTCTACGTACCCACGCAGACCGACTGCGGAAGCGTTGACACCGTAGAGGAAGTAGTCGTACGTCTTCACGATCCAACCGATCAAGCACCGAAACTACGGCACCTCCGAGTTCGAGCACACGTTCAGCTCGATGACGATCCCCGGACTCCGATCCAGCAAAGTGTCGGGGAAGAGTTCCTCAGCACGACGGCGTGGTGACGATCTTGATGAACTACAGCAGCAGGGCTTCGCCTAAACTCCGCTACAGTATTATCGAGGAATATGGTGGCAGGGGGCACCGCACACGGCTAAGGAATAGATCACGTGGATCAACTTGTGTGTTTCTGGGGTGCCTCTGCCTCAGTATATAAAGGAGCCAAGGGGGAGGGGGCGCCGGCCAGGGAGAGGCGCAGGAGGAGTCCTACTCCTTCCGGGAGTAGGACTCCCCCCCAATCCTATTCCAATAGGATTCCAAAGGGGGAAAGAGAGAGAGGGGGGCCGCCACCTTCTCCTAGTCCTAATAGGACTAGGGGAGGGGAAGGTGCGCAGCCACCTTGGGCTGCCCCTTTCTCCTTTCCACTAAGGCCCATGAAGGCCCATATGGCTCCCGGGGGGTTCCGGTAACCTCCCGGTAACCCGGTAAAATCCCGATTTCACCCGGAACACTTCCGATGTCCAAACATAGGCTTCCAATATATCAATCTTTACGTCTCGACCATTTCGAGACTCCTCGTCATGTCCGTGATCACATCCGGGACTCCGAACAACCTTCGGTACATCAAAATGCATAAACTCATAATGTAACTGTCATCGTAACCTTAAGCGTGCGGACCCTACGGGTTCGAGAACAATGTAGACATGACCGAGACATGTCTCCGGTCAATAACCAATAGCGGGACCTGGATGCCCATATTGGCTCCTACATATTCTACGAAGATCTTTATCGGTCAGACCGCATAACAACATACGTTGTTCCCTTTGTCATCGGTATGTTACTTGCCCGAGATTCGATCGTCGGTATCCAATACCTAGTTCAATCTCGTTACCGGCAAGTCTCTTTACTCGTTCCGTAATACATCATCTCACAACTACCATATTAGTTGTAATGCTTGCAAGGCTTATGTGATGTGCATTACCGAGAGGGCCTAGAGATACCTCTCCGACAATCGGAGTGACAAATCCTAATCTCGAAATACGCCAACCCAACATCTACCTTTGGAGACACCTGTAATGCTCCTTTATAATCACCCAGTTACGTTGTGACGTTTGGTAGCACCCAAAGTGTTCCTCCGGTAAACGGGAGTTGCATAATCTCATAGTCATAGGAACATGTATAAGTCATGAAGAAAGCAATAGCAACATACTAAACGATCGGGTGCTCAGCTAATGGAATGGGTCATGTCAATCAGATCATTCAACTAATGATGTGACCTCGTTAATGAAATAACAACTCTTTGTCCATGGTTAGGAAACATAACCATCTTTGATTAACGAGCTAGTCAAGTAGAGGCATACTAGTGACACTTTGTTTGTCTATGTATTCACACATGTATTATGTTTCCGGTTAATACAATTCTAGCATGAATAATAAACATTTATCATGATTATAAGGAAATAAATAATAACTTTATTATTGCCTCTAGGGCATATTTCCTTCAGCGGTAGCGGTGATGTTGGGATAACACAAACAACCAAAGACGTGAAGATCATCATATGATGGAGGAGACCCGAACAGAAGATGGTGAGGGTATAGTTCCAGCGTGGTTTACACGGCCGGAGGTTGAGAAGGAGAGTGGCGGTGGCGAGCGCATCGGGCCAAAAGTGAGGTGGCATGTGTGCATGAAAGAGCAAGGTGCAGACACTCTCATTAAGGGTGCGTAGAACACGTTCGGCACGGCTGTTTTGTTGGGATGTGTATGGACAAGTTAAGCGAAAAAAGGTGCCATGCGTGGATAGAAGATGGCAAATGGCGAGATTATCAAATTCTTTTCCGTTATCTGTTTGAAGATGAGCAATGGTGCGATGAAAGTGGGTGTTGACATAGGCATAAAATGAGTGAAGGGTGGAGGCGACGTCAGATTTGCGGCGTAACGGAAAAGTCCAAGTGAAGTGTGAGAAATCATCTAAAATCACAAGGTAATATGATAAACCCAAATTGCTAGACACTGGGGATGTCCAAACATCACAATGAATAACATCAAAGGGAAAAGTTGCAATCAATGAAGATGAAGAAAACGGTAGACGAACATGTTTTCCTATGCGGCAAGCATGACAAGTGTGAGCCGCTGATTTATTACATGAAAAGGGAAAGGTGCTCAAAATTTTATGAAGAGCGTCGGCGCCGGGATGACCGAGACGAGCGTGCCAAAGCGAGACGTCGGCATGAAGAGCAACCGGGCCACTGCGAGTAGAAGCACCGCATGGGTAGAAATCATCGGGAGAGTCACATCGGTGCAGAACCCTCCGGGAGCGAGCATCCTTAACAGAAAAACCGAGAGCGTCAAACTCAACAGTGACAGGATTTTCACGAGTAAGAGTACGAATAGAACAAAGTTTTTTAATTAAGGATGGTGAAACAAGCACATTATTGAGAGTTAAAGAAGAAGAGGCTAACAGAAGAGGATGAACCATGATGGGTGATGGGAAGAGAGCTGCCATCACCAACCATGATGCGAGAGGAGAAGGGATAGGGAGCGGAACGGGATAAGATACCGGGGTTGGAGGCCACGTGAGCGGCGGCACCGGTGTCCATGTACCAATCGCCGCCTCCGTTGTAGGCGCTCGGCGAGGGGGTAGCATGAAGGGCGGAGAGAAGCACCGGGTCGTAGACCAGAGGGGCGCCACCATATGTGAAGGAAATATGCCCTATAGGCAATAATAAAGTTATTATTTATTTCCTTATATCATGATAAAAGTTTATTATTCATGCTAGAATTGTATTAACCGGAAACGTAATGTGTGAATATATAGACAAACAGAGTGTCACTAGTATACCTCTATTTGACTAGCTCGTTAATCAAAGATGGTTATGTTTCCTAACCATGGACAAAGAGTTGTCATTTGATTAAACAGGATCACATCATTAGTTGAATGATCTGATTGACATGACCCATTCCATTAGCTTAGCACCCGATCGTTTAGTATGTTGCTATTGCTTTCTCCATGACTTATACATGTTCCTATGACTATGAGATTATGTAACTCCCGTGTGCCGGAGGAACACTTTGTGTGTTACCAAACGTCACAACGTAACTGGGTGATTATAAAGGTGCTCTACAGGTGTCTCCAAAGGTACATGTTGGGTTGACGTATTTCGAGATTAGGATTTGTCACTTCGATCGTCGGAGAGGTATCTATGGGCCCTCTCGTTTATGCACATCACTTAAAGCCTTGCAAGCAATGCAACTAATGAGTTAGTTGCGAGATGATGTATTACGGAACGAGTAAAGAGACTTGCCAATAACGAGATTGAACTAGGTATTGGATACCGACGATCGAATCTCGGGCAAGTAACATACCGATGACAAAGGGAACAACGTATGTTGTTATGCGGTCTGACCGATAAAGATCTTCGTAGAATATGTAGGAGCCAATATGGGCATCCAGGTCCCGCTATTGGTTATTGACCGGAGACATGTCTCGGTCATGTCTACATTGTTCTCGAACCCGTAGGGTCCGCACGCTTAAGGTTTCGATGACAGTTATATTATGAGTTTATATGTTTTGATGTACCGAAGGTTGTTCGGAGTCCCGGATGTGATCACGGACATGACGAGGAGTCTCGAAATGGTTGAGACATAAAGATTGATATATTGGAAGCCTATGTTTGGATATCAGAAGTGTTTCGGGTGAAATCGGGATTTTACCGGAGTACCGGGAGGTTACCAGAACCCCCCGGGAGCTATATGGGCCTTAGTGGGCCTTAGTGGAAAAGAGAAGAGGCAGCCTGAGATGGGCCGCGCGCCCCTCCCCTCCCTTGGTCCGAATAGGACAAGGAGAGGGGGCCGGCCCCCCTTTCTCTTTCCCCCCCTCCGCGAATCCTATTCCAACTAGGATTGGGGGGGGGGGGGAATCCTACTCCCAGAGGGAGTAGGACTCCTCCTGGCGCGCCACCTCTAGGCCGGCCGCACCCCCCCCCCCTTGAACCTTTATATACGGAGGCAGGGGCACCCCAGAGACACACAAGTTGATCCACGTGATCATATTCTTAGCCGTGTGCGGCGCCCCCTGCCACCATAGTCCTCGATAATATTGTAGCGGTGCTTAGGCGAAGCCCTACGACAGTAGTACATCAAGATCGTCACCACGCCGTCGTGCTGACGGAACTCTTCCCCGACACTTTGCTGGATCGGAGTCCGGGGATCGTCATCGAGCAGAACGTGTGCTAAAACTCGGAGGTGCCGTAGTTTCGGTGCTTGATCGGTCGGGCCGTGGAGACGTATGACTACATCAACCAAACGCTTCCATTGTCGATCTACAAGGGTACGTAGATCACACTCTCCCCTCTCGTTGCTATGCATCACCATGATCTTGCGTGTGCGTAGGAAATTTTTTGAAATTACTACGTTCCCCAACAATATGCACCATAGCCCGGCGCACCGCCGTATGCGGAGGGACCACCATAGGCCGACGGGCCACCGTAGGCCGCGATAGCGCCATACGCGGCAGGGACCGGTGCGGTCAGCAGCGCCTGAGGGGTGCTCGGCCGTGGCCCGAGGATGCTCGGAGCTGGTGGGCGGGGGATGGGCATGGAGTAGGCATGCACTACTCCCGTCCATGGGTTATACCCCGAGAGCCAAGGCGAGGGAGGTGCAGCCGCCGCGGGCGTAGGAGGGCGCGGCGTCGTGTTGGAGTTGCGGCCCCGGCCCCCGCGACCCTTCTGCTTGCGGCCGCCGGAGGGCGCAGGCGCGGGTGGCGGGGCAGGAAAGGGAGCGCGCGGCCCTGGCTGGGTTGGAGTAGAGCCGTGGCCGGCGGCGAGGCCGACGTGGAGAGCGGCGTGGGTCGCCTGCCGAGCGGTGTGACGGAGATGCTTTTCCTCCATGCGAAGGTATGTGACCGCCTTCGCGTACGTCAGCGTGATGAGGGAGAGGTTGGCGGCGGACTGGCCAAGGTCGGGGTGGAGGCCACGGAGGAGGTTGGTGAGGAGGACCGAGTCATCGATTTTTCATGCCGACGTCGCGTAGCTCATCGGCGAGAACCTTCAGCCGCGTGCAGTACTTGTCGATCGAAAGATCATTTTGTTGCATAGTGAAGAACTGCCCTTGAAGAAAGACGCGGCGCTGTAGTTGATTGTCGAGGAAGAGATCACACAGGCGCGTCCACATAGCATACGCGGACGGATCGCGGGCATTCACCATGTTGAAGAGGCTGCCGGAGATGGTGAGGAAGAGCCACTTGACGATGCAGGCGTCCACAGCGAGCCACTCGTCGTCGTTCTTCATGTCGCAGAAGTCAACGCTCCCGACAACATGCTCGATGAGACGGTAAGAGAGGAACAACATCGCGAAGTACGTGCGCCATGCGTTGTAGGACGGCGAGTCGAGGTCGAGGAGGACAGGTACGTGGTCCTTGATGTGGATCTCGTTGAGGCGATCGGAGGTGAACATGGCACCGGAGAAGGAACCGGCGTCGGATGCCTCAGCCTTGGCCATGGAGACAGCGGGTGGTTAGGGTTTTGGGTGATGGTGAGAGGAGGAGGGAACGGTGGCTGCGATGGGTGTGGAGAAGAGGGCGGCGGCGGCTACAGAAGGAAGATAGGAGCGGCGGCGGCCCTTAGGGTTTCGAGAGAGAGGTAGTGGGGGCAGGGGGAAGAAGAGAAGCGGCGGCGGCGACGGCTACGGGAGAGGTGGCGGCGGCGGCAGCTTGATGTGTGGGAAGGAAGCGGCGGCAGTGGCTACGGGAAGGGTAGCGACGGCGGCGACAGGAGGGTTGGGGAGTTGGCGCAGCGGCGACTAGGGGTAGGCGCAGCGGCGTAGGGGTGCGGAAGCGACAGAGGATCGCGGTAAAACGGATACCATGTAGAGAGGATATTTGGTGCAACTCATTGTATTCCATGGAGTAGGTTACATTATATACACATGATGTCTTGCGTGGCAAGGTAACTAATACTACCATATCTCTAAGAGTTAGCTATACAAGGCTAGAGAAGATAAGATTAGAAATACAAGATATGTCACGTTCAACACTCCTGGTGCACATTTGTGGTTGGGAGTGCCTCATGACGTGAACTCCATTCCTGTAAACATTATCAATGTTCAATAAAGCCTAGCTGTTTTTTGCTCAAAATAATAATAATTTACCTTCCGCTTTTTAATTCTTATTTACCGTGATTTTATGACCTAGCTAAATGATGGCTAGCAACCATCAATTGTTCATGTTTACATTAAGCGGGCAGGTATGTTTGGCTGACGGTCGCTCCTTGCTAATGGTAAAAATACACAAAGAGAAAGATCAAGTTTCTTCAACAAGTGCAATGTGTATCTGTGTGTGGATCTCTACCTGCTATCTTTTTACTTCCATTTTTCTAATTTTGGTGCATTGCAGATTTTTTGACCCGAACCGACAGGAGCTCTGTCATTGCATTATAGGAGAGGAAAAAAACTGTACATATTAGAGATTAAGATGAGCGTAGAGAGAAGGGAGAGGAGAGCCTAGGCCACTGAACATCGGGAGGCTGAGCAGTGGCCACAACTACGGACTACTCTCTGAATGCCTCTTTGCAAAGTCTAACATCCTCGGTCACCAGTATGAAAACTTGATGCGGCAGTAGCATTTTTCTTTGGAACACCCTCCTGTTTCTTTCATTCCAGAGATGCCAAGCCACATATGCAGCAAAAGCAATCTGCTCCTTACCAATTTCTTTTGGAGCGATCAGGTGCAGCTTGCGCCACCAACATTTGACGGAATTGGAGGAGAGGGCCACGTCCGTCATCTGGGGGTGGATGGGCCCAGACTTGTTCCAGACCCTGGGGTATCCCAGAAGGATGTGAATTGCTATCTCTGGGGCCTGGTCACAGAAAGGGCAGGTCGGGTTGCAAGGCCAGCCCCTGGTGGATAACCTGTCCGCAGTCCAGTTACGGTTCTGGAGCAGTAACCAAAGGTAGAATTTAATCTTGTTTTCAGCCTTCACTTTCCATGCTTTCTCTAGGAGTGGCTGCCTAATTCGTCCCAAGAATTGGGCTTCATAGGCATCTTTAGCCGTGTAAATTCCTTTGGAGTTAAGAATCCACGTGATGCCATCATCGTCATGAGACAACTGCACTTCCTGGATCTTCTCCCATAAGGAAATAAATTGCTGCACTTGCTCTTTGTTGTTCATCCTATGTAACCCCTTCATCCAAAGATTGTTTGTCAAAGCATCAACGACCTTGAGATTCTTCTTCCATGCCAGTTTTGCAACTTCGGGTGCCAGTGCAATAGGTGCAACTCCATGCATCCACCTGTCCTTCCAAAAGTTGATCTTTTTCCCATTTCCCAAGGAGATCTTGGTGCAGGCCGTGAAAAGACTTCTGTCAACTGTGTCACAAGGGATTTGGGTGCCTTTCCAAGGTCTGTCGATGTTGTCCCATTCAAACCAGCACCATCTGAGTCTCAAGGCTCGGCTATAACAAGTTAACTCTTTGATCCCGAGGCCTCCGAGATTTTTGGGGGTACAACATTGTTTCTAGTTTATAAGGCATTTGCTTCCCCTTGCCTCCACATCCCCAGCCCAAAGAAAATTCCTCCTGCACTTATCAAGCTTCTTGATAGCCCATTTATCCATTGCGAAACACGAGAGGAAGAATGTTGCCATTGCCGTGAGGACTGGGTTGATTAGAGTTAGCCGCCCAGTTCTATTCAGAATTCTTCCTTTCCATGGCTTGACTCTTCCAGCAGCCTTGTCTATCATTGGTTGCAATTCAGCACGCATCGGCTTCCTCCTGTTCAGTGGTAAACCTAGGTATTGGCAAGGGAAAAAACCCTCCTTTCCTCCAAAGTCCTGCAAAACCTCTCCATACTCTTCATCGTTGCATCGGATCTTGAATGCCGTGCACTTCCCTAAGCTGATCATCAAGCCAGAGATCTCTCCAAATCTAAGCATAATTCTCTGAGTAGCTGCGATTTCTTCTCTGATGGGATTCACAAAAAGTGCCGCGTCATCCGCGTACAGGCTGGTTCTCAAACTGGCGGCCTGATGGCTTAAAGGGGTGAGAAGACCATCAGCCATTGCCATGGCAATCATTTTTTGCAGTGGTTCCATTGCAAGAATGAGTAACATCAGCGACAATGGGTCTCCCTGGCGCAACCCCCTCCGGTGCAGGAACGGTTCACCTGGACAACCGTTGAGGAGGACTCGTGAAGAGGAAGTCGAGAGCAGCAATGCAATCATGTCTGTCCATCTTTGCCCGAAACCAAAACCTTTCAGAACCTCCCACATGTAGCTCCAATGCATAGAATCAAAGGCCTTAGAGATATCCAATTTGAGGAAGATGAGAGGTGAATTTTTTGTGAATGCCCGTCTTATGACATTCTGGAAATACAAAAAATTATCTTGAATGCTACGGCCCTTGAGGAAGGCACTTTGACTTGCAGAGATCATATGTTGTAATTCCGGGGCCAATCTGTTTGCCAAGATTTTGCATAGAATCTTTGCCACACTATGCACGAGACTAATTGGCCTAAAATCAGCAGCATGATCAGCATTTCCTTTCTTTGGCAGCAGCACAATGAAAGAATTATTCAAAAGATTCCATGTTTTCCCTCTGAGATGAAATAATTGATTGATGGCCTCCAGCAAATCTCCTTTAATGAGCTCCCAACACTTCTTGAAAAAATCCCCAATAAAACCATCAGGGCGAGGGAACTTCTCATCATGCATTTCTAGAACCGCCTTTTTTAACTCCTCCATGGTGAATATGGCATCCAGGTGCTCAAGGTTGAAGGAAGGAAGCTGCAGATATTCCCAATTTAAGCTGAAGTTACACTGCCTAGCAGTTCCCATCAGATTGTTGAAATGCTCCCATAGGATTCGAGCCTTTTGCCGCTTTTCAAAGACAATGCCTTCAGGCCCTTGCAAGGAGGGGATGTGGTTTTTGCGTCTGTGACAGGTTGTTTGTCATGTTTGTCAGGCGACATCGTTCGAAGACACTAGCCCCGGATCAGTGAGTTCAAAAGGAAAAAAAATCCGGACATAAGGAAATCTAATTTGGAACAATACATTTGAGTGATGCAATGTAAGAAATCTACCAACATTTTAGCTTTCAGTAATATTGCATACAAGTGTGTTGTTATGGACGTGAGCAATCATTATACTACAACTTAGAAATCTTTCAACTTGCCATTGTTTAAACTCCAACAATAATGGTCGTGCCCATTCTAAAAAATTCGTTATGTTCGGTGAAACCCCATCCAAATCCCTCCTCCCAGAGCATCCCCTAGACACCCTAGAGCGATCCCACTCAGGAATTGCATCCGTAGGTCCTTGTCTGGTCGTATGTGTCGACATCCGCCACTGGTCGCCTTTGTTGTCATCACTAACCATACTCCGGTCAGCCTCGATGACAGTTTACCGCGCGAGCCATCTCATGGACATGATCCCCTCTCCTTCAACTCTACTCGGGACCACCGCCGCACTCCGTGGGATCCTGGCCATCCGTTGGCTCAAGGGCCATGCACACCTCTCAAGGATTGTTGCCACTTGTGTCGGTGTTAGCATAGGTCAGCCCGGGACATCAAGGAGCCGATGACTCATTCTTTGGTTGGAATAGAGCACCGTGGAGAGTACAACTAGTGGGGACGATCTTCGGTGGTGGGGCTCCCCTTGCGGCGATGCACCCCTCTCTCCTCTCGCTCTCTGGTGATGTTAGTCCGAGGCGGGGTTCCCACCAACTCTAACCGGAGCCGCGTGGACCGAGACCGTGGGGCTAGGCACCTCCCATGTTCGGATCGCCGCCAAGGGTGGTGGATCTTCTTCCACTGAGTCGTGGATCCATTCCCTCACCTACCTGTCGGGGGCTCACCCTTGCCCACTAGGGCAGGATGGGGCGGGAGTCCATGATTTGCCTGTGTCTGGGGATTGGGCACGGGCCTAGGGCTGCCCAGGGCTAAGGAAGGAATGCCATTTCCCTTTGTCCCTTATGTGTGTGGTGGCTGCAGATTTGGGGTGGATTGCCAGCGACCCCGGGTGGCGGTCTGGATGGTTGGCTCTTTGGCAGGCATCATGGCGGCGGCGGCTATGTTCCTTGGTTGTGTGGGTGGCGAGGAGTGTGCCGTCGGGAAGCTCTTGCCCGGTCTCCTTCTTTGGCGGTTGTTATGCCCAAATCTAGACCTAGAGGTCTGCACTCGGCGTGGATGTTCTAGGCACCTCATGGTTGTATAGGTCGTGTGGGCCTTGCATCCACGATGAACTATCTTCTATTTCGCTGAACTTTTTCCAAATTTGATGAACTTTTTTTAGTTCAATCAACTTTTTCAAAATCGACTAACTTTTTTTTAATGTTGATGATTTTTTTTCAAGTTTGATGAATTTTTTTAAATCGATGAACTCTTTTCAAGTTCATGATTTTTTTTCAAAATTAGTGCACTTTTTTGAATTCATGATTTTTTTCCTTTTTTATGAATTATTTTGATTTTTTTTCTTTTCTTTTCTGAAATACGATCGAGCGAACCAAGGAAAAAATGTGAAATCTAAATGGGCCGGCCCACTTGCACCGAATTAGAGCTCCCCACCTCGTGGTTGTACAGGTTGCGTGGGTCTGGGAATGTATCCGGTGCACCCGCACTTGTGGTGCTACCGGTGCACCAAATGCCATAGATTGTTTTAAAAAAACTAAAAAAATCTAGCATGTTGACGCAACATCAATGTATGATGTCACAAAATTTCGTATAAAAATTTGAAATATTTTTGGAGATACAAAAATGACAAATTTGACTTCAGTGTGATAAACGGTCCAAATCTAAAGCCCAAGTTATGTTATATACTATTCATTGTTGAATTTATCATTTTTGTTTTTCAAGTTAGGTTTTGAATTTTGACTTAAAATTTTCCAACAACCTACATTGATGTTGTATGAGAGTGCTATTTTTTCAGATTTTTAAAAGCAAAATGTGAGCTCGGTGCACCGGTAGCACCACAAACTCCGGTGCACCAGATATTTCCTCACGACCCATACGACGGGATGTCACGGGATGTGTCACAACTAGTCGGGTGTGACAATGGTAGACTGATGCCCGACCAATACAACGGTGTTGGCACGACATCAGCGGTCACCTTCGCGGATGAGTGCCGGCGAGCCGACGATGACTGCGAGTGGTGGACTATACGGGCATCAAGCACAGAGAACTATTACCTCCGTCCTTGTTTACTAGTCCCCTCGTATTCTAGGCCATATTTTGATCATAATTTTAACTTATAAAATATAAGTTATATGTAGCAAAAATAATATTACTAGAAACTACATTAATATTTTGGTCATGCAGTAATATTTTGTTATTAATATTTTGACAATATAACTTTTTATGACATGCATTAATATTTTGTTACTCAAATATGTGGTTAAACTTTGACACAAAATACCATGGAGACTAATAAACCCGCACGGAGGTAGTACTTTCGGTCGTGTGAATTGATCACACAGGCCCGTGGGCCTAGGTCTTCTGGCTTATATTACATGGCACGCCTCTCTAGTATGTATTTACATTGGAAGACTTCTGCACAACTGCCACTGTTACATGATAAAGTCACCTGATCCTACTGGCTGCTGCTGCGGGTTCATCCCTCTACAAGTGAAGTACAACAAAGTATTCCCTCCGTCCCATAAGATCTCCATCCCATAAGATAAGAGTATTTTTGACACTACACCAACACATGTGCCATGTACTCCTCTGTTTCTAAATACAAGTCTTTTTAAAGATTTTAATACAGACTATATATAGATGTATTCTAGAGTGTAGATTCACTCATTTTACTTTGTATGTAGTCAGTATTGGAATCTTTAGAAAGTCTTATACTCCTTCCGTCCCTAACAAAGTGTCCCAACTTTAATACAACTTTGTACTAGAAGCGTAATCATATTGTGGCTTCAATGAAGCTTTCTTTTACTGTTACATCAGAGCTAGCTACACACACATCTCTAACTGAAATCGATTCTGAAATTGGCCAACAATAAGACACTAGTCCAAATGCAAGCAGTGGACAAGACTGCCCATGGGGAAAAAAAGTGGACAAGACTGCAATACAAGTACTAGATCAGATAGTATGGCTACTCAACATACAAAGCAGGACACTTCTCCAAATCCTACAAGACAACAACACAAACAGACCAGGCGAGAGAGTTACCTCCATACACACTAGCACTACTGATGCCACAAGACAGGAGTGTGAAATGGTAATCTAATTAATCCACTACAAGTTAAAATGAACACAGTTAGAACTGCTACTGAGGAAATGAAGCAGCCCTGTGCACTTGGTTGGTGGCACCCTAGTCGCAAGTCATCCAAAAGCTTTCCCCATATCCTTGTTCTTCAAGTGGCATTCCTGTTTCAGATAAAACAGAGCAAGGATCCAGATACAGGGAATTAGGCATCATGATATATTCGGTTTGCCAGTTTAAGCATCAAAATATCAGATGGGCTAACAAGACAAGTGGCTAGTCTGACTATAGTTTAATTTTTAGTGCGCTCAGAAAATCAAAGCGATGAATTTGGTCAAGCAATATAATATTTATTTCAAAAGGCCACAGCAGTAAAGGTTCAATGCCTTCATATCCCAGTCGGACATATTTCCGTTGTATAGTCGGTATATTCCAACCACAAAACTCTGATATAGAAGGAGAAATGACACGCAAACATAAAGTAGCCACTTTTAGCTTGGACTTGCGATGTCATATGAAAAGAAAATTTTCACCGCAACATATCTGAATAAAAAATCATGAATAAACTCAAGAGCACCGACATAAAAATTCTGCCACTTGCGTTTGAGAAAAAGAACATACGATCGGGAAAAAAGAACAAGCATTAGCAATCTCACACATAGCTTTAGGTTCAAATTTGAGAAATAGGCTGTAAAAAATTACACAATGATTATATTTAAGAAATAGGAGATTCCAGGATTGATGGGTTTCTGACTATTTCTGCACAAGAAAACATAGTGGTCAACATGATAACAGATTAAAAAGTCTAGGTATCTTTCGGCTCTTAATCCTCTTATACATGATGTATCATAATTTTGGAAGTCTAATTTGCAATTTTGCACTGCTAGTTCAGAAAACTGTGATATAACAGAATGAGAGATCCATGCAATAAAAAGAGGCCATTTTCAGCACCACATAGTACGGTAATCTGTGATAACAAGTAACTTTTGAGCACAACCACAAATTGCTATTATGAGACTATAAAGGGAAGACCAAGTCTAGGAAGCATGACTTCTAGTGCCAGCACACGGTTTAACAAGAGTAATTATTCCATAGAGTGGTCTGCCATAGTCTGATACTTCAGTATACATCTAGCAAACGACAACAACCATCAACACTATCATGTGTACTTTTGCAACTAATATTGAGCCCGTAGAAATATCACTAGCTTCGCTGATTAAGGGTGACAATATATGTGCGATAGTTGGATTCGGATATATGAAGCCATCCAAGTAGTGAAGGAAGTAAAAGTCAATTGGCATCCACCCTGGTAGAATATGTAGAGGGAGATTTCTGTAATCTTATAGGGACTAAGAAACAGATCTGCATCCACCCATAACTCCTAGTTATCTTTTTTCTCTTATAAGTGTAGTTAGTATTAGTTTTGGGGTGTGCTTCGTATATAGATCTTTCTTCTGTACCTCCTACTTTTTCACTTCCATTTTTCTGTTGCAAACTGAGCATAACTCATATGGCCATAAAATCGCCCTAACCGTCCTAAATATGGACGTAGAGTGTTTTCAAGTTAATTGGGGTCCTTGAGATCACATTTTAGGTTGAGTTTCCTAGTGTTGGAAACAACCCACTAGGCTTCAAGTTCAAGACGTGAGCACTGGTGTTCGCATTTTTTCTGTCATTATTTTAGACTTTTCGGCTATGTTCGTTCAGTCGAAGGAGATGCTCCTATCAATTACGAGACGCCAGTGGGACTTCGTCAATCTCAACCTGTTGTGCCGGTTCAATATCTCCGACGTGCTCATAGGGGCAGGATGTGTGTACATGTGTTTATATGGATGATTGTATGTATGCATATGTGAGCATCTGTGTTTGTACTGTGTTTTTCAAAAAAAATATTTTTATTTCAGGAAGAAAGAAAAAAACTTTTCGGCTATGTTCGTTCAGTCGAAGGAGATGCTCCTATCAATTACGAGACGCCAGTGGGACTTCGTCAATCTCAACCTGTTGTGCCGGTTCAATATCTCCGACGTGCTCATAGGGGCAGGATGTGTGTACATGTGTTTATATGGATGATTGTATGTATGCATATGTGAGCATCTGTGTTTGTACTGTGTTTTTCAAAAAAAATATTTTTATTTCAGGAAGAAAGAAAAAAACTTTTCGGCTATGTTCGTTCAGTCGAAGGAGATGCTCCTATCAATTACGAGACGCCAGTGGGACTTCGTCAATCTCAACCTGTTGTGCCGGTTCAATATCTCCGACGTGCTCATAGGGGCAGGATGTGTGTACATGTGTTTATATGGATGATTGTATGTATGCATATGTGAGCATCTGTGTTTGTACTGTGTTTTTCAAAAAAAATATTTTTATTTCAGGAAGAAAGAAAAAAACTTTTCGGCTATGTTCGTTCAGTCGAAGGAGATGCTCCTATCAATTACGAGACGCCAGTGGGACTTCGTCAATCTCAACCTGTTG
>NW_024117072.1:0-8444 GCF_003073215.2 Triticum urartu | reverse complement strand
ACCGAGGCTATTGAGCCGGTGGCCGTCGCCCCCCAGAGCCGAAGGAGAGAGAGGCGCGCCCGCCAGGAGCGGCCCTGTAGTGTTCGTTGGGGTCGCCGGGGCACCGTTGAGGAGCGGGCTTGACGCGATTTTGGAGAGCTCGGCGCGGATCTCGCCCATGTCGAGCTGCAGCTTGCCCACCGCGTGGTCGACGCTGGGCCGCCAAGCCGCCAAGTCGTTGACCGTAGGCTCGATCGACGTGAGCAGGGGCTCCATCTTGGAGACAGCTGGCTCGATTTTGTCCAAGGACTTCTGGATCGCCAACAACGCCTTGGCGATGGCTCCGCGCTCCTCCGCCGCCGCCGTCATCTGCTTCTGCAGATCCAGTTCTGCCATCACCTCCTCGAGTTTGCGGGTGCGTTGGGGTGCCAGATTTGGAAATAGGGGGGGATCGAGTGGCAATCTGATACCAAATGTCACAGGCTTAACACTCTCTTACATAGATCCAAGCTCTGATAGAAGTGGATACAGAAATCTCAGGCAGCAAGATGGAGGATTCAAGACGAGAGCCTGGAGGTGGGAGAGGGGAATCCGCCACAGGCGGCCGGGTCTAGGGTTCTGATCTTTCTCGATGCCTCCACACTCTCTGTTGCGAGCTACATATACACCCACTCACTTAGTCCAGGTCGGCCCAGTGTAGCGTGAGTTGGACTGGGCCAGCCTTCTGGGCTGACTGGGCTCCACTTGAGTCTTCTGGGCTTCGGGGTCTTCACCTGTTTTCATGACATTCCATGCATAATAAACAAACAACTAAGCTACCATAATACCTCTATTTTGAATTTGTTTTCTTAATTAGATCGTGGCTACAAGACATGGTGGTATTTACGTATTAGCATTTTTTGACCAATACATTTTGATATTGAAATCCTGATTGGATTGCTCCCGAGTCAAATGGAAACGAGTATCAGCAATCTCAGAAACCATGAAGCCTCAACAAAATATGGGCGTAGGTGCATGGACAAATGATAAGGCACCCATTCTTTTGTGAAAAAGATCTGCACATGCTTTATTGTGGTCTCCAAGATATTAACAACAAATTTACATTGTGGAACTACTCAATGACAAATTTAATAGCTTCTACTTAATTTCCATGCAAACAAGAAAAGAAGAGAAAAACTACTTTACCACAATTTGATTATATGGTTA
The DNA here is from genome assembly GCF_003073215.2 of Triticum urartu. Classification (NCBI taxonomy): domain Eukaryota; kingdom Viridiplantae; phylum Streptophyta; class Magnoliopsida; order Poales; family Poaceae; genus Triticum; species Triticum urartu. The sequence goes on along the minus strand of NW_024117072.1, from coordinate 7,259 downwards.
TTAGGACTTCAATTTTTTTAAAGAACCCAATATATTCCCTCTGTAAACTAGTATGAGACATATTTGCAGTTCAAATTTGAACTGCGAAAACACTTAGTTAAAATTTGAACTATAAATATGTCTTATATAATTGTACAGAGGTAGTATTACTTAATGATCACTAGTGGAAAACAGGGAACTAGTCCCGGTTCCAGAGGGTCTTTAGTGCTGGACTCGTGTAGTAGGGTGGATGCATGCTCGTGCTAGGTGTGTCACATGAGTGAGACATTCCACATGGTCTTGGTGCACGCATGATAAGTTGCGCTGTAGTATATTTGACAAGTTACTACCTAGCATCCGGAGTTTGTATACCATTATGTCAAGTAAACTAGGAGTGCTTTCTCTTTGGGTAAATGTTGAGTGGCTGATCCATCCTTACGTTGGTCGCTTCCCTCGCCGCTCACACAATCACATGTCCCCACCCATACCACACACACCTTATCTCCTATTTTGGAAATTTCTCTCCCTTTTCCTATCTCTGCCGAATAAACTACCCCCTCTTCTCTCTCCCCCTCCCCTTCTCTTCGTGTCCCTCTTTGTGCGGCTTGTGACTTCTACAAGTGGCCAACCCTTGACCCACTCAATCCTGGAGTGTCCTTTATTCACTACTTCCGGTGCTACGCTATCACCCCTACCCGCATGGCCGCTGCAACAGTTTGTGAGCGAATCATCGCCTTCTTCGTGCCCAGACTCGTCGAGAGTCAGGTTCCTCTCCTCCCTACACACTCCCTCACTCATTCACTCACTCACTCACTCACTCGCCCACTCACTCTCTCTCTCTCTGCGTCTCTTCTTTCCCTCTCTTTCTGTGTATGTGTGTGTGTGTGTGTCTCATGCTTGCAAGCGCATTGCCAGCGCCGATCACCACTTTCCTTGTCCATTGCGAGGCAACCTTGGCTCCTGCATAGCCTGAGGGCATTGGTGCGAGGCTGACCAGCTGCACGGTCGGCAGATGGTCATGTGATGATGCGGGTTGCACTATTCTGAGTTGTAAGCACTGATATGTTGCCGTTCAAGGTGCGGGCGGGGCTACAAGCGGCGGCTGGCCGTTATACGAGGGTGACTGTCGATGTTACGATCAGCGACAATGATGATGCAACCGTGTGGTGGCTATTGCGAGTGGCAAGGGATGATCGATGAGTGTTCTGGGCGTGAGGGTGGTGTTGCTATGGTGACTTGCCTTGTATGCTAATAGGGCGAGAGGTGAATGGTACGATAACGAACGGCTGAATGGGCGAGGATGACGATGCTGTGAAGGCGGGCAATGGATCATGCGACGACGGGATGTGTCTGTGGAGGGTTGTGATGTTGCGACCGCGGGTAGTGGATGCTGCAAGCGGAGTGGGGGATGATGCAAGAGCCCAGTGGCGCTACGATGGTGGGCGACCGGAGCGACGAAGACAAAGCCACAATGGTTGCGAGCCGCACAACTATCGCTGCGAGGCACACGTTGCTCTGTTTTTCCCCTGTGTATGCACGTGTGGTTTGCTGAGAGGGAAGTTCGCGCAAGTCTATCGATCATGCAGCGCGCGACGATGCCCTTCCCACCGCTCCATGCCAGTCCGTGGCGTGCACCCCATCAGTACAACAACATCAGGCAGTTCCCTTTTCAGCTACGCATGCAAGATGTCATCACAGGCCAAAGGCTTTGAAGTACCTACGTCGCTCCAAACTCATTCATGACCACTTTGCTAACCGACGCACATATGAACGTACATGTGGCTGGAGAGTGAGAGATAGAAGTAGATGGAGAGATACAGAGAGTATGACTTTTGTTTGAGCGTGAGCGACCATATGACCCGTGAACATGACATATTCATAACGTTATACGGAGCTACAATTTGCAACGCAAAATATTGTGTACTGCATTCTACACATCGCATACGATGCTGAGGTCGGAAACTCTTTTGGAAACAAATGCAGCTTTTCATAGGATCATCAATTGCGAGTAGCCAAAGTAAGAGAAACCAAATTAAGCGACGATAACTTCAACAACAAAGAGTACATGAATTACTAGAGGACAAGCCCACATTAGGTAAGAAGTACGCACACATAAACCACGGCCGGATCAACACGGCAAATTATTACAGTACGCAGGACACAGAAGCTAACGAGCGCTGCCCACGCGACTAACCAGATTGAACGGGCTTGTCCTGCGATCCTTCTGCTGCTGGCTCTGGCTCCGGCTCTCCCGTGCCCTCCCCCGGCACCGGCACGCCGTTGGACGAGCTCCCCTCGTCGGCACAGGCTCCTCCTTTGCTGCTACCTGCACCGTACGCACCTTACCCGTACCCGTACCCGTAGTATTGTTGGGCCACGACCTGTTCTCCGCCGAACACATGGCACTGGCCGCCGACGTTGGGCCGCACCGTACCCCGGAGTCTGGATCTGAGCCTGCAGCGGCACGGCGTGGCGCATGGGCGGGGCCGCGCGGGAAGGTGCACTCATCACGGTGCGCCTGTCGCCTGCGGCGGCACCACCTGTCGCCGCATTGGGGTCTCGCATGCGGTGCAGAAACACACTGAGGGGCACGATGTAGTCGTCGAAACCGAGGCGGTTTAGGGCCCACAAGATATCTTCGGCGTTGACGGTCTTGCGATGCTCCATGTGGCACCGCTCGTTGGCCTCGCCGGTGACGAAGCTGATGAACTCCGACACACACTCCTGGATGGCTTCCTTGGCGTCGTCGGAGATCTTGGCATGGGCAGGGAGCGCGCGACGCATGATGCGGATCACGTTCGCGATGGGCATCAGCCGGTCCTGCTCCCTCAACGCCGGGGTCGCCTGGGTAGGCGCCGGCGCCGCTGCTCCGTTGGGGACGTCGGCGTTCTCCATGGCTAGAGCAAGCCAAGGTGCAATGCAAGTAGTCGCACTTGCCTTTAGGGCTTTGCTGGTTGAGTTGTAAGTGTTGTGCTTCTGATCGACTTGTTTCAGTGTGTTAAATAGGCTGAGATAGGTATAGGTGCTGGCTTAGCTGTGCTTTGTGTTTCCGATCAAACGGACAAGTGTCCATTTTGTTGAGAGGTTCTGGCAAAGACATCACCTTTAACAGATAATGTACTCCTGTATGAGACTATTAATCAGAGGAAAACGATAAATCATGTGTAAATGTGATTATAACCGTTGGTGGTGAGGGCTATAAATGTACATAGTTTTTTTCCTTTCTTTTCTCATGACGTGTAGACAGGTCATCTTGAAACTGAAATGGTACATTAAACACAAGGCAACAAAGGTACAACATAATGACAACCAAATCAGTGGCAACACAGGATTTTGAAGATGAATATCCAGAACAAGAAAAATGTATGAAATTACAAGAAAGTAAGAGATTGAATACGTAATCAAATCTATAAAATTGCAAGGAAACAATTTACATGGAAAAAGAGACTGCATCTAAAATAAAATCTATCAAACCTAAAAAAATACTATATTTTTAGTAAAGTTATAAGCAAATGAACATTCAGTAGAAGGTGTGTAGTAATGTCAAAAATATATAACAGAAGTGAAAGAGAGAAGGAAAAAAAGATACAATACAAAGAGAAAAGTATAAGCAAAAAGTTACAATATATGCTGAAATAAATGCTATTAGGACATACTTAATTAAACCAAGACCTCTTACTTCCATGTCACAGGCTTAACACTCTTACATAGATCCAAGCTCAGATACAAGTGGATGCAGAAATCTCAGGCACCAAGAAGGAGGATTCGAGAGGAGAGCCTGGAGGTGGGAGAGGGGAATCCGCCACAGGCGGCCGGGTCTAGGGTTCTGATCTTTCTCGATGCCTCCACACTCTCTGTTGCGAGGTACATATACACACACTCAGTTAGTCCAGGTCGGCCCAGTGTAGCGTGAGTTGGGCTGGGCCAGCCATCTGGGCCGACTGGGCTCCACTTGAGTCTTCTTGGCTTCGGGGTCCTCACCTGTTTTCATGACATTTCCCCGCCGTTTATGTTTGGCTTGTCCCCAAGCCAAAGCTCGAGGGAAGCGCGTCCGAAGCGGCACCAGGTCTTCCCAAGTTGCCAGAGATGTGGGGAAACCGGACTAGTGAATCTTCCCTTGTTCCACCTGACGATGTACCCACGGAAGTTGCTGAACTCTTGCAAGAGTTTGATTCGCTCTTTGAGGAGCCGCGGGGATTGCCACCGCAGAGGGAGTTTGATCATGTAATTGAGCTTATACCAGGTGCTAAGCCGGTGAATCTGAGGCCGTATCGTTACAACCCAGCCCAGAAAGATGAGATTGAGAAAATCGTGGCTGACATGCTAGCTCAAGGGATCATTCGGCCCAGCAAAGAGTCCGTTTGCATTGCCGATTTTATTAGTTCTCAAAAAGGATGGTGAATGGAGGTACTGTGTTGATTATCGCCACTTGAACGCGATCATGATTAAAAACAGATTTCCAATGCCAATTATAGATGAACTCCTTGACGAATTGGCTGGTGCTGCTTGGTTCGCTAGTCTGGATATGCGTTCCGGCTATCATCAGATCCGTATGCGCCCTTAAGATGAAGCAAAAACAGCGTTCCAAACCCACCATGGCCATTTCGAGTTTAAAGTTATGCCCAACGGAGTCAAGGGGGGCCTTCCACATTCCAGAATGGCTTGCACATTGTGTTGGGTCCTCTGCTACGCAAAGGAGTGCTCGCCTTTATTGACGACATACTCATTTATAGCCGCACTTTGGAAGGGCATCTACTGTTGCTCCGATCGGTATTTCAAAGGTTGCAGCAGTACTTGCTGAAGGTGAAGCTGAGCAAATGTACTTTCTGTCGCCCACAACTAAAGTATCTCGGTCATGTGGTTAGTGCGGAAGGAGTGCACACCGACCCCAACACGGTGGACAAGGTGCGTGATTGGCCAAGTCAGGCACAGCCAAGGAAGTGAGGAAATTCTAGGGTTTAGCGGGTTATTATCGGAAGTTCGTCCGCAACTATGGCGTCATTAGCAGACCGCTGACTGATTTGCTGAAGAAGAACACTGTCTTCGTCTGGACATCGTTGCATGAAGAGCCTTTTGTTTCACTCAAAACATGACTGACCATAGCCCCGGTCTTGGCTCTTCCAGATCTTTCAAAGCCGTTTATTTTGGAGACGGATGCATCAGATTGTGGTATCGGAGCTGTGCTCATGCAGGAGCAGCACCCTATCGCCTTCCTCAGCAAAGCACTAGGCCCCAAATTGCAAACTCTATCCACCTATGAGAAAGAATGCTTGGCCATTCTAATGGCAATCGACTGCTGGAGGCCGTACTTGCTCTTGTCGGCTTTCACCATCCGCACTGACCACAGGAGCTTGTCGTGCTTGGATGAGCAGCGCCTCACTACCCCGTGGCAACATAAAGCCTTACCAAAACTCCTGGGTCTCCGATACACCACTGAGTATTGGAAGGGTGCTACCAATCATGCAGCGGACGCCCTGTCATGCCGAGGGAATCATTCAGATCAAGCTCTGGCTTTAACTGTGTGAGTGCCAATGTGGCTACAGGCAGTGAAAGAAGGATACCACAATGACCCACAATGTACTCGGCTGTTGGCAGCCGCAGTTGAGCAGGACCCTCTCGAGCATCCATTCTCCGTCCAAGATGGGTTGATCAGATACAAAGGGCGAGTTTGGATTGGACACAACACTACGGTCCAACAAATGCTCTTGCAAGAATTCCATGCCAGTGCATTGGGTGGCCACTCCGGAGTCCAAGCTACCTACAATCGACTTGTGAAGCTCTTTGCTTGGCCAAAGTTGAAGCAAACAGTCAAAGAGTTTGTGAACCAATGCACGGTCTACAAACAAGCAAAACTAGAACATGTCCGCTACCCTGGACTCCTCCAACCACTGCCTGTTCCTGAGCAAGCTTGGCAAATGGTGACTCTAGACTTTGTCGAAGGACTCCCCAAATCACATGGCTATGATGTGATTCTGGTGGTTGTGGACAAATTGACTAGGTATGCTCATTTCATACCACTCAAACACCCCTTCACAGCACTGCACGTGGCCAAGGCATATATGGACTATGTCTTTAAGCTCCATGGATCCCCGGATGCTCTGGTGTCAGATCATGATCGAATTTTCACAAGTAAAATCTGGAAAGAGTTGTGCCGTTTATCTCACACTACACTGAACATCTCCTCAGCAAGGCACCCGCAGACAGATGGGACGTCGGAAAGGGTCAATCAATGCATGGAGATCTACCTCAGGCGTTTTGTGCATAACTGTCCAAAACGTTGGAAAGAGCGGCTCTCTCTGGCAGAATTTTGGTACAATACCTCTTACCACTCCACGCTCAAGACTACTCCCTTTGAGGTGCTCTATGGTCATCTGTGGAAGTCACGGCTGAGTGCTTTCAGCTTGTCATCTGTAGAAGTCACGGCTGTTGGACTTCTGGCACCATCTGAGTTACGCCGCCCTTCGGTCGCTGTTGGACTGGGCAACGATGAGGTGCCCGTTTTGCTGGTTGAGGCCTCAACAGGAGGGAGTGACAGGTTTGGCTTCGGGGAGAACCGGTGCCCTTTTGCCATTGTGCCCAGCGAGCGTTGCCCTGTCATTTCCATATTTTCCTCCCGCAACAGTTCCATAGCTTCTTCCTTTAATTTAGCAAGCGCCACAACAGTATCCAAGTCGTGGGGACGGTGTAACATTACTGCAACTTTAATGTCACTTTGCAAACCATCTAAAAGTTGGGTAGTAAAGAACAAAGGATCCCAAGAACTATGATGAACTAAGAGACTATGCATAGCAACATTGAATTGTTCAGCATACTCTAAGACACTACCAGTTTGTTTTAATCTAGAGAATTTGCGAAGCATCTGTTGAAATTTAGATTTACCAAATTTCTCTAACACTGAAACAACAAAATACTCCCACTGTGGAAACTTAATATGCGATTTGGACCATTGCAACCACAAGGCTGCCGCCCCGGTAAAGTGCACCACGGCAGTATCGACCCAAGCAGGTGGTTCGATGGAACAAACCCTGAAATATGCTTCACACTTTATGCGCCACCCCGTAGGGTTGTCTCCATCGAACTCTGGACAATCCAATTTGGATGCCGCAGAACGATGGATGGCACTCGGAATGGTGTCCCCACTCGGACCCAACAGAGGAATAGTAGGAAAGGGAGTACGGAACACACCGTTGGCCGGGATCGGCGCCGGGGGCAACGTGCCCCCAAGGACCGGATCCCGTGTCATCATTGCAGCATCGCGGCTAATTAGCCTGTGGCCGTCG
>NW_024117071.1:0-16177 GCF_003073215.2 Triticum urartu | reverse complement strand
GGGAAAGAGGGGCCGCGCCCCCCTCCCCTAGTCATATTCGGACTCCCCTTGGGGGGGTGCCACCTCCTGGGCTGCTGCCTTCTCTCTCCCCTAAGGCCCAATACTTCCCCGGGGGGTTCCGGTAACCCCTACGGCACTCCGGTTTTCTCCGAAATCACCCGGAAGACTTCCGGTGTTCGAATATAGCCGTCCAATATATCGATCTTTATGTCTCGACCATTTTGAGACTCCTCGTCATGTCCGTGATCATATCCGGGACTCCAAACTACCTTCGGTACATCAAAACACATAAACTCATAATACCGATCGTCACCAAATGTTAAGCGTGCGAACCCTACGGGTTCGAGAACTATGTAGACATGACCGAGACTCATCTCCGGTCAATAACCAATAGCGGAACCTGGATGCTCATATTGGTTCCTACATATTCTACGAACATCTTTATCGTTCAAACCGCATAACAACATACGTTGTTCCCTTTGTCATCGGTATGTTACTTGCCCGAGATTCAATCATCGGTATCTCAATACCTAGTTCGATCTTGTTACCGGCAAGTATCTTTACTCATTTCGTAATGCATAATCCCGCAACTAACTCATTAGTCACAATGCTTACAAGGCTTAGAGTGATGTGCATTACCGAGTGGGCCCAGAGATACCTCTCCGATACACGGAGTGACAAACCCTAATCTCGATCTATGCCAACTCAACAAACACCATAGGAGACACCTGTAGAGCATCTTTATAATCACCCAGTTACGTTGTGACGTTTGATAGCACACAAGGTGTTCCTCCGGTATTCGGGAGTTGCATAATCTCATAGTGAGAGGAACATGTATAAGTTATGAAGAAAGCAGTAGCAATAAAACTGAACGATCATTATGGTAAGCTAACGGATGGGTCTTATCCATCACATCATTCTCTAATGATGTGATCCCGTTCATCAAATGACAACACATGTCCATCGCTAGGAAACTTAACCATCTTTGGTTAACGAGCTAGTCAAGTAGAGGCATACTAGGGACACTCTGTTTGTCTATGTATTCACACATGCACTATGTTTCCGGTTAATACAATTCTAGCATGAATAATAAACATTTATCATGATATAAGGAAATATAAATAACAAATTTATTATTGCCTCTAGGGCATATTTCCTTCAATTCGGACACCGGAAGTGTTCCGGAAAGTTTCGGATAAAACCGGAGTGCCAGAAGGGGTTGCCGGAACCCCCGGGAGAACTAATGGGCCTCTATGGGCGTTAGTGGGAAGAGAGGAAGGGCCAGGAGGGGTTGTCCCCCCCCTTGGGTCCGAATTGGATTAGGGGAAGGGGGCAGCGCCCCCCTTTCCTTCCCTTCCCCCTCTTCCTTCCTTTCCCCTCTCTCCCTCTTGGTGGATTCCTACTAGGACTTGGAGTCCTAGTAGGAACCCCCCCCCTTGGGCGCGCCCCTTGAGGCCGGCCCTCCTCCTCCCCTCCTTTATATACGGGGGAAGGGGGCACCCCATAGACACACAAGTTGATCTTTAGCCGTGTGCGGTGCCCCCCTCCACAGTTTTACACCTCGGTCATATTGTCGTAGTGCTTAGGCGAAGCCCTGCGTCGGTAACTTCATCATCAACGTCAACACGTTGTTGTGCTGACGAAACTCACCCTCGGCCTCAGCTGGATCAAGAGTACGAGGGACGTCACTAAGCTGAACGTGTGCATATCGCGGAGGTGCCGTGCGTTCAGTACTTGATCGGTTGGATCGCAGAGACGTTCGGCTACATCAACCACATTACTAAACACTTCCACTTTCGGTCTATGAGGGTACGTAGACACACTCTCCCCTCTCGTTGGTATGCATCTCCTAGATAGATCTTGCGTGATCGTAGGAAATTTTTTAAATACTGCGTTCCCCAACAAGACCCATCCATTAGCTTAGCATAATGATCGTTTAGTTTTATTGCTATTGCTTTCTTCATGTCAAATACATATTCCTTCGACTATGAGATTATGCAACTCCAGGATACCGGAGGAATACCTTGTGTGCTATCAAACGTCACAACATATCTAGGTGATCGAAAAGATGCTCTACAGGTATCTCCGAAGGTGTTTGTTGGGTTGGCATAGATCAAGATTAGGATTTGTCACTCCGAGTATCGGAGAGGTATCTCTAGGCCCTCTCGGTAATACACATCATAAGCTTCCAAGAAAACGACTAAGGAGTTAGTCATGAGGTGATGTATTACGGAACGAGTAAAGAGACTTGCCGTTAACGAGATTGAACTAGGTATGAAGATACCGACGATCGAATCTCGGGCAAGTAACATACCGATGGACAAAGGGAATTACGTATGTTGTCATAACGGTTGGACCGATAAAGATCTTCATAGAATATGTAGGTGCCAACATGGGCATCCAGGTCCGTCTATTGGTTATTGACTGAAGAGGTGTCTCGGTCATGTGTACATAGTTCTCGAACCCGTAGGGTCCGCACGCTTAACGTTCGATGACGATATAGTATTATATGAGTTATGTAATTTGGTGACCAAATGTTGTTCCGAGTCCTGGATGAGATCACGAACATGATGAGGAGTCTCGAAATGGTCGAGAGGTAAAGATTGATATATAGGACGATGGTATTCAGACACCGGAAGTGTTTCGGGGGTACCGAGTACTTATCGGGTCACCAGAAAGGAGTTTCGTGCACCCCCGGCAAAGATATTGGCTTTATGGGCCAAGAGAGGGAACACACCAACCCACAAGGGGCTGGTGCACCCCCATATCAGGTCGGCCTATGAGGAGGAGAAGGAAAGAGGGGAGGGAAAGGACAGTGTGGAGTAGAACTCCCCCTTCCTTCCCTCTCCCCCCTCTTTCCTTCCACCTTGTTTATACAAGGAAGGGGGGACGCAGGGCAAGGCAGGGCCCTAGGGGCTGGCGGCCAGCCCTAGGGCACGCCCTGGCTGCCTCCGCACCCCCTCCCACCTATATATATGTGGGAAGGGGGCCCACACAAGGACAGAACATTGTCTTAGCCGTGTGCGACGCCCCCGCCCACCGTTTACTCCCTCGGTCATATTTTCGTAGTGCTTAGGCGAAGCCATGCGGAGATCACTTCACCATCACCGTCACCACGCCTTCGTGCTGTCAGAACTCATCTACTACCTCGACATCTTGCTGGATCAAGAAGGCGAGAGACGTCACCGAGCTGAACATGTGCATAACGCGGAGGTGTTGTGCGTTCGGTACTTGATCAGTAGAAGAACAGAGAAGTTTGACTACATCAACCGCATTGAGAAATGCTTCCACTTACGGTCTACGAGGGTACGTAGGTACACTCTCCCCCTCGTTGCTATGCATCTCCATGGATAGATCATTGCGTGTGTGTAGATTTTTTTTCCATGCAACGATTCCCAACAAACAGCCTGAAGCGAGCCCACCTGGGCTAGTCACACTTTTCATCACACGAATCTTGGAGAAAAAGACTGTACGGTTTAGGGATTATATGAGAGTTAAATATTTCTCATCTATATGATATTTAGCAAATCCGCTGAACAAAACAGAAACAAAAAATACAGGTTATCTTGAAGCTTCTGCATGGATTCGTACGTGGTTGTTACTTTAGTGTTTGAAGACTCATGAGCACATGCCCTTTGGGTGTAACTGTGTCAAGATGGTCGTACGCACATTGTTCAACCGATTTGGCTGGCATGTCATTAGAGCAACTCTAGCAGACCCCGCAAAACGCCCCAGCCCGCAAAATAACCGTCAAATTGCGAGTCAAGGCCAGAAAATCTGCACGAGCGGACCCCGCGTCCCGCCCCGGCCCGCAATTTTTTTTGCGGGGCGTGGAAAATCTTCTCCCCCAACCTCTATCTTCACGGGCTGGGAGGCCGACCCGAGATCAACCCCTATCCCGCACGAGATTTGGCGGGAGGGACATTTCCGCACGGCCCTTCCCGCTCCCCGCACCCTCCGCCACCATTGCCCTCACTTCGCAAGCTCCGGTTGCTCCTCCCCGGCCGTCCCTCGCCGCCATGGACGACCCCATGTTGTCCCCCATCACCGTCGACGTAGCGCAGGCGCCAACGCGGCAGCGCGATCCCAGCCGGCAGCGGAGAAGGTCGGCAAGGTCGCAGGCGTAAAGCGGAGGAAGGTTCCGGCTTCAAAGAAGCCACCTTCTTCAACCTCTCACTCCATCCCGCCGCAAGGAGGTGTTTCGGCGATGCCGTTCAACAGTGTCGCTCCCCCTGCGAGGGAGGTCTTCGACGAAATGGCCGGAAGGTATGCGTCTTCGGTCTTGGCGATTTCCTTTCATTTTTCGCCATTATTCTCGATAGCGCGTGACTTGTTATCGTTCTCTATAGCGGTGGTTCGAACAATACAACAACCGAGTTCGTGAACTTGTTGGACACGAACGCAGTTGACATTGATCAAGCCCCTTTCGAACCATTCGACTATAATGAAACGGAGGGCGGCATGGATGATCATGGTTGTGTGGGCGAATTGGAGGAGATCGAAGTGGAAGCGTTTGAGCAATCGCAAGAAAAATCTGCGAAAAGCATAAGATCGAAGAACTACATGATCTTGGAAGATCAAGCTTTGATTCAAGTATGGAGTGTGGTGTCTCTTGATTAGGGATGGCAATGGGTACCCATTACCCACGTACCCTGCGGGTAAAAACCCTATTAGGGTAAGGGTATGGGACAAAAAATATCCATGGATATATAAATAGGGAAATGTTAAACCCATCGGGTAGAGCGGGTACGGGTATGGGATCATATAACCCATACCACGTACCCATGTACCCATATAAAATTCATATGAACTCGAAATTATCTCTTCACTTTGTCATGAATTTGTGAACTCAAAATATATGACAATATGCTGATGTTTTGATGTGTTGTTGCTTACTTGAAAGTGATGTTGTTTATTAAATATATTGTTGTTTATGATGTGTTGCTGTTTAAAAATGTGCGTTGTTGTTATAATCTATTGTTGTTTATAGATTATAATTATATATTGTTTTTTATGACAATGAGTTGTTCAAAGCGATGCTTTGCAAACATGGGTAATTTTATCCACGGGTACCCATCTACCCTGTCGGGTAACAGGTATGGGAAAAAAGTATACCCATTGACAGGTATGAGTAAGGGTGATGGGTAAGCTTAGAGGGGATGGGTAAAGGTATGGGGTGGCTCAACCCGTACCCAAACCCTGCGGGTGCCATCCCTACTCTTGATGCATGCACGGGTACTTCTCAAACTTCCAAGAGATATTGGCAAAGGATCGAAGATCAATACTTCCGCATTATGGCAAAGGATCCCAATAGGACTCCACGCACATTTCGGTTGCTTCAAGGGCGTTGGGAGAATATCAAGCCTATGTGCAGCCGTTGGGCAGCTTGCTTGGAGCAAGTACGCAATGCACCTCCAAGTGGCACCGTGAAGTCCGACTATGTGAGTTTGTTTTGCCTTTGTTCAAATTGTGCATCATCATATTGCATCATGGGAAATAATTGGATCACTTTGTTCACATTGTGTAGGACAAGATTGCTCAACATAGATACAAGGACATGAAAGCTTCGGAAGGCAATTTTTTCAAACTAGAGCATTGTTGAGAGTTGCTCCAAAAGTGCGAGAAGTGGAAGTTGATCGACAAAGAATCCCCACCAAAGAGAGGCTCACTTACAAACATGGATGAAGATGAGGATGATGATAGCCCAAGAAATTTGGACAAGCCCGATGGCGACAAGAAGACCAAGGAGAATATGAAGAGAGAGCAAGAAGCATCAAGCTTGAGGGAGAAGATTGATGCCATGGTGCAATCCAACGAGTCAATGTTGTTGAAATCGTTGGAGATCAAGAAAGAGTTGACCGAGAAGAAGGCGAAGGAGAAGCAAAAAAGTGGCAGTTGCTCAAGGAAGAGGGGCTGCGCAAAGCTGCCATCGAGAAGAGAAGAGCACGCGCCGCCGAAAACAAATCTATGTCCATGTTGCTCGCCGAAGAGAACAAGATCATGTCAATGAACCGCAATGACATGGACGACCTCACCAAAACATGGCATGATATGGCAAGGAGAGAAATCTTGAAGAGAAGAATGGTGGCGTCGGCCGGTCCATGCTACAGTTCCGGTGATGGTTTCTCCGCTCTATATGGTGACAATGTGGATGATTTCGGTGCGGGAGTTGGAACAAGCGTCGGAGATGGATTCGGTAGCGCCGATGAACTCCAAGGTGGACTCGATGACGCGGAGTGAAGATCGATCAAGATGATGCCGAATATGGGCGCAAACCTTTTGCAGGGTCCTCTTTTGTGTTAGCCGTAATGAACTTAGCTTCTATTTGCGCGTAAAACTGTTTATGTCGTTTGAATTTGAACTTGTTTGTGAAGTCCTATGTCAAATGCGAGATTTGTAATTTATCTGTTTGCGGGTCGTCACGGTGGTGTCCGAACAAAACCCGCATAGCTGACCCGTAAAAAAACATGTTTCGCGAATATTTTTTTTTACGGATCCGTTTGGGGGGTCTGCATCTGTGTCAGCCTGCGCCGGCCCGCAAAAGCAGTTTTGCACGAACTACAAACGCGCTTTGCGGGCCGACGGGATGTGGGGTCTGCTAGGATTGCTCTTAGCAGATCACGTGAATGAGTCACGTAGTGTTCTTTTGTGACCAACTGTGGTCTTTATATTTATACAACTCCAAACTTGTTGAACGTATGAGATTCCATTATTAATATAGGTGGTTGTGTGCATCACAAAAAAATGTTTTGTTTACATAAAAACTGGCATCGGTCATTTAGCGAGGCATATCATCGACCCTACGTATCTATGCCGACCATTTACAATTTAGTTGGTGTGTTTTCTATTATTCATGTGGGTGAAAACTTTTGCTGCATCATTCAATTCCACATGAGAGCAAGTAGTAGCTATGAGGACGTGATGGTCACACTGTTGCTGGTTGCGGCGTCCTCGTTGATGTCATGACCGACACGGTGTTGCTAGTAGGAGGTAAGCAAAAGCTTGACGGGTGTGGGTGCGAGGGTGAAGGTTTGCCGGGCATCGAAAAAGGGTCAAATTGGAGGGTTGCCCAGGAGAAGGGAGGGGGCTTGAGTCCTTACATTTCCATCTGACCGTCTGCGCTTATTCAACTGAACCGAACTTAAAATTTTATTTTCCAGTCAAGCCATTTATTTTTGTCCTGGCATGAACCAAACTAAAACATGACTAGATACATCTTTGTATCTATACAAGTCTAAGAAAAAAAATTTAGGACAGAGGAAATATTTTTTAAACAAAGACATAAGATTTGCCTCATTCATTAAGTAAAAAGAAGTTATAGTGTTAAAAAATTCCCTCATATTATAAAAATTATTTTTTCTCCCGACAAGATTTTACCCAAAAGTTTTGCCCCCTACTAATGTCTGAAGCTTCATTTCTTTTAGATCATGCAAAGAATCATGAAAGGAACGGCGGATCAGTGTTGAAATACTCTAGCATTTCTTCCATTCTAATTTGTCAAATTATAAAAGCATATTGAGTGATGTCGTGGCCTTGCGGTGGGGCACGTGTATATCCGACATGCCAATCCACCAATCCTTCACGGATCTCTCGACCGACCAGGTGCAAGGCCCCATATGCGATACTATTCCAAAGATATATTCTAATGGTCCATTTCTAGAATAGAAGAGCATATATAGCCGATTAGCCGTCGTAAGCATGTGACTTCATATCATACACAGTGTCATATGCCGCTCTTTTTAAGTTTGTATGGAATAAAACTTGGTAAAGCTTGGAATGCTTCATGTGTTTGATCCACGCATTAAGAACAACCTCTTTGAGGTCCGGTAAAGCGGCCCAAAAATTCTCAAAATTGAAAGAATGTGGCTCCCTTGGTGCTCAATCATCCGCAAACAAGAGTCGACAAAGATAGGATAGCAACGAAAACAAGGCATAGAGGACGTGGGTGATGTGAGTGTCTCATTCTTTATTACAAAAGGCTGAGTCGAGCTTGCGAAGAGTGGGGTTATTTCTCTTTCATCGTTTCAAGTGAGCCTCTGGTTTTGGAGAGTAATCTCCTTTACACCATAAGAATTCAAAGCTGCCCGAAAACGGCTTATTCTCCTCTTACTTTTTTTGACGAGCACAATATATTTGATTGAATTATCGCAATGTAATCCATCTGGTGTCGTTTGGTGGCTTATGAGAGATGAGCTCGGAGAAGAAATCGTCTTTGCGAGGTGCAGCCGTTGGGCGGTGAATTTGAAGCTAGTATTCATTTCCTTTTCTCGCAAAAGAGCCGAAAGACGGAACCCGGAAGCAATTATACACCTGTGACCGAGGCAGATTGGTCATCCCATAATAACATTACCCCTCGGGTTGCAATGACCAACCTTGAGTGAAGTTTCTTAGGAAAGATTGTGAACCACTCTACTCTTAGCGACGAGGGCGAGCAATCAGGGCTCAATAGACTCGGATGCGCGCAATGCATGGCCCAGTTCTTTTGAGCGGATTATATGGACAATCTCCTCTGAAAAATCTTAAGCCAAAAGAACAAGATTGCCTCTCCAAAATCTTAAGGATTTCGCAGAATCCTAGCACAATTCAAAATCTCCAAAATTGTTGGATTTTCCCAAAATCTCAGGATTTTGGATAGTCCCCAAAGAAAATGTTTGGAGTTGACAGAGTGCTCTATTGCAGCAGGTTATTATGGCAAAAATGTCACCGAGCCATGCAAAACAGATATACTCTCTCCGTTCCTAAATATTTGTCTTTTTAGACATTTCAAATGACTACTATATACAGATGTATGTAGACTTATTTTAGAGTGTAGATTCACTCATTTTGCTCCGTATGTAGTCACTTGTTGAAATGCCTAGAAAGACAAGTATTTAGGAACGGAGGGAGTAGAAGATAACGAGAGCGCATGGGCCTCGATGCCCCATATGTTCGTTGAGCTCCAACTCGACCAGGGCCAGCCCTACGGTTCCAGTGCCGCTGGCCCACCTCGCCGTCCCAGACCTCGTCGCTGCCAGCCAGGTCGTCGCCGCCACTGGTCCAGATTCTCGCCGCAGCCCATCTTCCTTCGCCGCCCCTATGCCATCTGCCACCGCTGGGACTCCGGACATCCAAACAAGGTTGGATACTAGCACAATACAAAGGGCAACGATATCATGTACTAGATTTCCAACAACATCCATTGATTGGGAGATATGAGACATTCAACCATCGTCATTCTTCTTTACGAAGTGTCATCGAAAGAGCGTCTGATGTTCTCCAAATGAAATGGCGAATTCTTGAAGGCATACCTCAGTATAAACTGGAGACCCAAAAGATGGTTGTCATTGCATGCATGTGTCTCCATAATTGGACTCGTGATAGCAAGTTACGTGATGAGCATTTTGACAAGTTTGAGAATGCTGCATATGTGCAACCTCCATTGCTGTTTACAGGTGCCAACACTCTACCACCAGAAGATGATGACGACACCATGAACACAACACGCGAGGCGATTGCTGCTAGTCTCATACCTTGAGATTATTCGTTCTATTTTTAGTTCACCCACTTTTGTAACGAACAAAACTTTAAAACCATTGTAGTTGTAATATTTAGCACTTTATGATATTCGTAAATCACTTCCGTGCTCATATTTGACAAGATATTAATAAAGTGTTGACAATTCATCAAACGATTTCTTTCTAAGACTACTACACACATTTCGACGCTCAACTGAATACACAATCTTAAACTCGAATCTTAGAAAAGAACTTGACGGCAGATTTTGTGGAAAGCAGATTGTGAAAGAACTTTTTAGAATCTTGATTCTGCAGAATCCTGCGGGGAAAGAACTAGCCATAAACAGGCGAAAAACAAGGACGAACACAGGTACCATACGGCTTGCCGTCACAACTCACAATGTTCAGGTCCAGCAGCCGGTGGCCGAAAGAGCGGAAGCAAAGAAAGCGAAGCAGTAGCGGAAGACAAATAATCAACGTCGGAAAGCGAAAAGCGAAGCCACGGGCCAACGGCGCGGCACGCGGCCGCGTCGACAGCTCGCCGTGCGCGCAGGCACGGGTGGTGGCGATGGTCGCGTGCGCGCGAACCAATCTAGCTGTAACTAGTAGCAGATCTGGTGACGAGCAGCTGGCTAGCTAGGCCGGCGCGCATTGATCTCGCGGGCGCGGCGGCCGTGGTGGCCGCTGTCACGGGTGCGGACCCTCCGGGTTGTGCCGGCCATTGGCGCCATACCGGGGATAGTCCTCGATGTCGACCTCCATCACCACCCTCACCGGTCCTCGGCCTCGCGCTCGCTCCTCCACGGTGGTCACCGTGAACCCGGGCACTGCCTCCTCCTCCTGCATATATACCATGGATGAAACAGAAAAGGTTGATCTCCACTCTAGTTTTGCTATGTGCATCAGCGACTATCTAAAACGGCAAGTAGTACCTAACAAACTAATCAATCGGTGGGGATGGAGAGAGGGGCAAGGCAAACCTGTGGCGCGGCCTTGTCCAGCGCAGTCGCCGCTCCATCCTTCCGGTGAGGGTCAGCACTCGCTGCACGGATCGACGAAGCGATTGATCGGTAAGACAAACAGTCGCACCAAGCAAGAACAAGAAGAGAGACGGGTGGTATTCGCCTGGTGCGTACCTGCAGAAGCCGCGGCGCCGAGGCGAGCAAGGCAGCAGAGGGAGAGGAGCACCAGGAGCGCCGCGACGAGGCGACCTTGTCGTTGCTGCTGCCGCGGCTGCGCCATCACATCGCCGAGCGCCACCGAACCAGGAATCCCCTCTCTCCCCCTCTTGCGCGCACGCGCGTGTGAATGAAGGAAGACAGACAGATGTGTTGTGCTTCGTTCTTTGCTTGGCTTCTCCTCCTGGGCGATTTGACTTGTGCACAGTGGCCGCTTTATACAGAGAGCGTCGGCTCATGCGCGCGCGTGCGACGAGGAGCGAGTGGGGGATCCGTGGGTGGCGGTGCGGCCCTTCCCTCCCGCAGCGGCAAACGACCTCTACGTTACCGACGAAAACGCAAAGAGCCGTCTGGATAGATAGAGTAGGTGCCAACAAACGTAGGCAAATGTTTGATGTGGATACACTGTTCACACGGAAGGAAGAGGTCCGTCCGGTCAACCGCCGCATTATTTATCGCCTCTTTCGCTCTGCGCGCTGTCGGGCAGGCGCACGACTTTTGTTGGCATATGCCGAGATTCCGGGTGCGCGCCAGCCACGGCCCTCCTATTCTAAGCAAAACCTGGGATGGGGTCACCAACCGCTTATTATTTAAGCGTTTGAAAAATTGGGCAAACTCCAGCTTAGGATCTGCTCCCCCACTTGTGTGGTTATACTAGTAGTAAAATAAATCGCGCCACAGCAATGGGGTACTGCAGATAACACAGAGAAACCCAATTATTTGTCAGGTCTCATGATTCGAGGTTTGTCTCATGCTATGGGCTTAGCTGGTCGGTGTTTGGCTTGGCTGTCATATGCCGATCCACCTCTCATCGACTAAAATGCGCAGAATCAGGATGCGGATTACCTGAGCTCCAGCGGATGAACAGTAAAAACTGGAAATATTGTAAAAAATAGAATGACATTGGTTTTTTTGCCACGACTTTCACAAATGTCATTTCAAGATGAAACTGTGCAAGCATTGAAAACATTTGCCAAACTTTGTCAACAACAAAAATTTAGATATTTTTATTTTTTTTATTAGTTTTTTTGGATTTAGCATCGCCGCAGGCCCATGGACGACGGCGACCTCCTCCTCCTCGACCGCGCGGGTGGGCAGGAGCACCGGGCCAATGTCGACGACCGTCGGTGTCGGCGGCTCCCCCTCCTCGTTCGCCATCTCCTTCGCGCCGGGGTTTTCTCCCCGGCCGGCGTACACTCCAACTCCACCCGCTCCGGTAAGAACAATCCCTCTACTCTTATATTTGTAGATTAGGGTTTTCATCATTAGCATGCTCCGGTGAGATGTGAATCAATTTGATACGATTCGATTCGATTGGAATCAAATCGATTCCTTATTGTGCGGTAATGTTCATAGGCAGGGTAGTGTTCATGCTTGTTCTGTGTTTCATGTGCATGCCTAGTATAGTGTTCATAGGCATGCAAGATTGGTGTGTGCTTAGTGCTCATGATGTACAATCTGTTCACGGCCATGGTAGATTGTGTTTGATGTTCACGGTTAGTGCTCATGTGCAACAATGTGTTCATGATGCTAGCCATATTGTTGCTGTCTTTGATGTTCTTCCTAATTGTTCATGTGCATGTTATCTAGATTGGTATGTGTTTCATGTTCATACTTAGGGTTCATGGGCATGCTAGCTATATTGGTGGTGTGCTGTCTTTGATGTTCCTGCTTAGGGTTCTAGTACAAATGTGCATGCTAGCTTTACGTGCATGGTTCTCATGGTAGGTAGGACCAATGTGTTTGCTACTTTAGGAATAAGTACAAATGTAGCATGATGTCAATGCCCTATTACTAATCCATGTCATCTTACCTGACAAGGTGATGAAGATGGAGCGGGACAGGGCCGGTGGAGGAGCCCATGTCGTCGTCGTCGCCGAGGCCGTCGTGGACTTCATCCCCACGAACCACTGGCTCAAGAGGGTGTACCTACCTGGCAGGGTCGCCTTCATGATCCAGCCACGTTCAAGGGGACGAGCTCCTAGGACCGGCCACGAGGAGGGGTCCCAAGAGCCGCTTCGGTTCTACGTGCAAATCATGGACGAGGAGGATCTGGCCGTGCTCATCATCCCTCCCAAGTTCCAGGAGGTGACGAGGCATTGGCTCGTGCTCAAGACCAAGTGCGTCGTCATGCAGTCTGCAAACAAGTGGTGCGAATTCTGGGTGCAGGTTCAGACCTTCGAGGGGCAGATGGTGCTTGGTCGGGGATGGCACTACTTCTGCCGTCGCCACGGGATTGTCCCTGGCGACCTCGTTGAAGGAAATATGCCCTAGAGGCAATAATAAAGTTGTTATTTATATTTCCTTATATCATGATAGATGTTTATTATTCATGCTAGAATTGTATTAACCAGAAACTTAGTACATGTGTGAATACATAGAAAAACAGAGTGTCACTAGTATGCCTCTACTTGACTAGCTCGTTAATCAAAGATGGTTAAGTTTCCTAGCCATAGACATGAGTTGTCATTTGATGAACGGGATCACATCATTAGAGAATGATGTGATTGACTTGACCCATCTGTTAGCTTAGCACAATGATCGTTTAGTTTGTTGCTATTGCTTTGTTCATAACTTATACATGTTCCTATGACTATGAAATTATGCAACTCCCGAATACCGGAGGAACACTTAGTGTGCTATCAAATGTCACAAGGTAACTGGGTGACTATAAAGATGCTCTACAGGTGCCTCCGATGGTGTTTGTTGGGTTGTCATAGATCGAGATTATGATTTGTCACTCCGTGTATCGGAGAGGTATCTCTGGGCCCTCTCGGTAATGCACATCACTATAAGCCTTGCAAGCAATGTGACTAATGAGTTAGTTGCGGGATGTTGCATTACAGAACGAGTAAAGAGACTTGCCAGTAACGAGATTGAACTAGTTATTGAGATACCGACAATCGAATCTCGGGCAAGTAACATACCGATGACAAAAGGAACAACGTATGTTGTTATGCGGTTTGACCGATAAAGATCTTCGTAGAATATGTAGGAACCAATATGAGAATCCAGGTTCCGCTATTGGTTATTGACTGGAAGTGAGTCTCGGTCATGTCTACATATTTCTCGAACCCGTAGGGTCCGCACGCTTAACGTTCGATGACGATCGGTATTATGAGTTTATGGTTTTTGATGAACCGAAGGTAGTTCGGAGTCCCGGATATGATCACGGACATGACAAGGAGTCTCGAAATGGTTGAGACATGAAGATTGATATGTTGGAAGGTTATGTTTGGACACCGGAAAGGTTTTGGATGAGTTCGGGCATATACCAGAGTACCGGGGGGGTTACCGGAACCCCCCGGGGCCATATGGGCCTAGATGGGCTTTAGTGGGAGAGAGATGAGGTGGCCAAGAGGTGGGGGCGCGCCCCCAAGCCCAATCCGAATTGGAAAGGGGGCCGGCCCCCCTTTCCTTCCTCTCCTCTTCCCCTTCCTCCCCCCTCCTATTAGGACTAGGAAAGGGGGGAAACCTACTCCTAGTAGGAGTAGGAATCCCCCTTTGGGGCGCACCATGAAGGGCCGGTCGGCGCCCTCCTCCCCTCCTTTATATACGGCGGAGGAGGGCACCCCATAGACACACAAGTTGATTGTTTAGCCGTGTGCGGTGCCCCCTCCACAGATTTCCATCTCGATCATATCGTTGTAGTGCTTAGGAGAAGCCCTGTGTCGGTAACTTCATCATCAGCATCATCACGCCATCGTGCTGATGAAACTCTCCCTCGACCTCAGCTTGATCTAGAGTTCGTGGGACGTCACCGAGCTGAACGTGTGCAGATCGTGGAGGTGCCGTACCTTCGGTGCTAGGATCGGTCGGATCGTGAAGATGTACAACTACATCAACCGCGTTGTCATAATGCTTCCGCTTTCGGTCTACAACGGTACGTAGACAACACTCTCCCCTCTCGTTGCTATGCATCACCTATATGGATCTTGCGTGTGCGTAGGCAATTTTTGAAATTACTACGTTCCGCAACAGTGGCATCCGAGCCAGGTCTATGCGTATATGCTATATGCACGAGTAGAACATAAAGGAGTTGTGGGCATGGGTATATAGATATTGCTTGTCGTCACTAGTTGGTTCTTGATTCAACAGCATTGTTGGATGAAGCGGCCCAGACCGACATTACGCGTACGTTTACGCGAGACTGGTTCTACCGACGTGCTTCGCACACAGGTGGCTAGCGGGTGTCTGTTTCTCCAACTTTAGTTGAATCGGTTTCAATGAACATGGTTCTTTCTGAAGATCAAAAAGCAATCACTATACTACATTGTATTTTTTGATGCGTAGGTAAGAACGGTTCTTGCTAGAAGCCCGTAGCAGCCACGTAAAACTTGCAACAACAAAGTAGAGGACATCTAACTTGTTTTTGCAGGGCATGTTGTGATGTGATATGGTCAAGACGTGATTATATAAATTATTGTATGAGATGATCATGTTTTGTAACACAGTTATCGGCAACTAGCAGGACCAATATGGTTGTCGCTTTATTGTATGAAATGCAATCGCCATGTAATTGCTTTACTTTATCACTAAGCGGTAGCGATAGTCATAGAAGCAATAGTTGGCAAGACGACAACGATGCTTCAATGGAGATAAAGGTGTCAAGCCGGTGACGATGGTGACCATGACGGTGCTTTGGAGATGGAGATCAAAGTCACAAGATGATGATGGCCATATCATATCACTTATATTTGATTGCATGTGATGTTTATCCTTTATGCATCTTATTTTGCTTAGTTCGGCGGTAGCATTATAAGATGATGTCTCACTAAATTTCAAGGTACAAGTGTTCTTCCTGAGTATGCACCATTGCTATAGTTCATCATGCCGAGACACCACGTGATGATCGGGTGTAATAAGCTCTACGTCCACATACAACGGGTGCAAGCCAGTTTTGCACACGCAGAATACTCGGGTTAAACTTGACGAGCCAAGTATATGCAGATATGGCCTCGGAACACTGAGACTGAAAGGTTGAGCGTGAATCATATAGTAGATATGATCAACATAGTGATGTTTACCATTGAAAACTACTCCATCTCACGTGATGATCAGACATGGTTTAGTTGATATGGATCACGTGATCACTTAGATGATTAGAGGGATGTCTATCTAAGTGGGAGTTCTTAAGTAATATGATTAATTGAACTTTAATTTATCATGAACTTAGTACCTGATAGTATTTTGCATGTCTATGTTGTTGTAGATAGATGGTCCGTGTTGTTGTTCCATTGAATTTTAATGCGTTCCTAGAGAAAGCTCAGTTGAAACACGATGGTAGCAACTACACAGACTGGGTCCGTAACTTGAGGATTATCCTCATTGCTGCACAGAAGAATTATGTCCTGGAAGCACCGCTGGGTGACAAGCCTGCTGTAGAAAACGTTAAGAACGTCTGGCAGAGCAAAGCTGATGACTACTCGATAGTTCAGTGTGCCATGCTTTACGGCTTAGAACCGGGACTTCAACAACGTTTTGAACGTCATGAAGCATATGAGA
>NW_024117070.1:0-9138 GCF_003073215.2 Triticum urartu | reverse complement strand
CACCACGTCGTCGTGCTGACGGAACTCTTCCCCGACACTTTGCTGGATCGGAGTCCGGGGATCGTCATCGAGCTGAACGTGTGCTAGAACTCGGAGGTGCCGTAGTTTCGGTGCTTGATCGGTCGGGCCGTGGAGACGTACGACTACATCAACCTAACGCTTCCGTTGTCGATCTACAAGGGTACGTAGATTACACTCTCCCCTCTCGTTGCTATGCATCACCATGATCTTACGTATGTGTAGGAATTTTTTTTGAAATTACTACGTTCCCCAACAGGGTGGCCCCATCAAGATCTCCTCCTGGGAGAAGAACCGTTTACCCTTGTATCGTCCTTTGTTGACTTGGGATCAATGTATCTTCCTTTATGTTCATCGATCTAGCGCATGTGTGATCTATTTCTTGTTGGTTGAGTGTTTCTCTCGTGTTCTCTCTCTGTTCTTCCCCGTGTTCGTCATGTTCTTCGAGGGATCTCGCTCCTTTCGTGAAAGATCGGCCATCTACATCATCTTGGTATCAAGAGCCACGTTGATCACGATTTCGGAGCCTCCTCTCTTTGTTTTCTAGCTTGATTTTGTTGTTTTTCGTCCTAATCCGAAAATTGCCCCACAAAAATAGCCCGAATTTTTTTTTGTGATTTGTTGGTGTGATGAAGTTTTGTTGGATTTGATCCGCGGATTTCGTGTGTTGCAGGTAGATCTAGCATTCCCCCACCTTTTCCCCAATTTCCATCCACAAATTCTTCCGAATTTTGCCCCGGATTTGACCTCCCCATGCGGTGTTCTTCGAGTTCGTTCACGGATCCAGCGGCCGGACATCCGGCCCGACCAGCCCGGACATCCGGCACCCCGGACATCCAGCTTCCAGCCCGGACATCCGGCCAGTGGCAGCAAAACCACCCATCCACCATCCATTTCCCGCCTAACTCTCGCCAAATTTTGTCCGGTGCCCACATACACTTCCGCATACCACCACCACTTCCGCATAGCACCACCATAGCCTTTCCTGCTACCAACTCTTTGACCCATTTTGCTTTGAGAATTTGACTTGTGGTTTTCGTGTCCTGAAGGCTTGGAGAAGAAGCTAGACTAGAAGCAGTATCTCATAGAGGATATGAAGGCCATTCATAAAGCCCAAGGAGAACTGATCAGGAACCTGAGGACTGAGCTGCATGAGCTGAAGAGGGATAGGGATATCAATGTACTCAAGAATAAGAAGAAGAAGAAGAAGAAGAAGAAGAAGAAGAAGAAGAAGAAGAAGAAGAAGAAGAAGAAGAAGAAGAAGAAGAAGAAGAAGAAGAAGAAGAAGAAGAAGAAGAAGAAGAAGAAGAAGAAGAAGAAGATGATGATGATGATTATGAAGATGATGATGATGATGATGATGAAGAAGTATGCTATCCATCTATCTAATTTTCTTTCTGTTGTTTTAAGCACTACGATACCTATCTATATTGCTGGTGTTGCAATGCTGTGAAATATGCACGAGGTTTAGTTTGGGTCGTATCTATTGTTCTATGCACTATGCTAACTATCTAAATTGTTTGTGTGTACTATTTATGGAGTCCCCTTATCTTCTGTCATGATGTTGCTTGTTAGCTGGTTCATAATAGAGGTAACATCAAGGATCACAAGAAGGACTCATATGATTTCTTGCTAGCTAGCCTAATAGCTGACCACATTGTTTTCATTAAGCATTACAAACTATGATCATTATATGTACAAAATATACCACCAACATCATTAGCTCCTTGGTGTTCCATGGCCTATTATATATTCCACAATCACACTCTCAAGGTTCTTCTTCTCCTCTTGAAGAACATCCATGTCCTCCTTGACCTCCTACATGGCCTTCCTAGTGTTCCTGATGATATCTTCTTGAGAAGTCAGGATGCACCTCTACTCCTTGGACAACCTAATCTTCTCCATCTTTAGCTCCTTCTTGACTGTTCCTTTAACTCTACAAGCTTTTTCTTGACATCTTCAACACGCTTTGTTGCATTCTCATGTTCCATATGCTGCACCTTTCCATCTTGCTAATCAAAAAGCTGGCCAACTTCCTCAAGCATATCATTGTATTACTTGCACATGAAGTCATTTTGCTTCTCTAGTTTGGATATTTTTTGTCATAAGCCTGTCTATCTCATCACCATGCCTTAGTTCTGGCCATGAAACATCTCCCAAAGTTTTTTCAGGCACCTTTGAAATATGACAAACCAGGGACCATCAACGCACTCAATCACTCCACAATAAATAACTCCCTGCAAATCCGGTTGACAGCAGTAATTGTAATTCGGTTAACATACCAAAGTCAATTCAAACTATGATTCAGATAACACTATCGAATTCAGTTGACAGTAGTAATTTAGTTAACAGTAGCAATTCAGCTAACACTATCAAATCCAGTTAACAGTATTAATTCAGTTAATATTAGCAATTCAGTTAACAAGAGCAAATCTAGTTAACACTAGTGATTCGTTAACAATAGCAAGTACAATTAGCACTAGTGATTCAGTTAATAGTAGTAATTCAGTTAGCAGAGGTGATTCAGTTGACAATAGTAATTCAATTAACACTAGTGATTCAGTTGACTAGTAGCAAATTCAGTTAACAGTAGCAAGTTCAATTAATAATGGTAATTCAATTAACACTAGCACATTCAATGGCAAACCACATTCAGTAAACAATAACCTCATAAACTATTACCTGCTTAGCACAGCCATAGAATCTTCTACGTGTGTTTATGCCATTGAATGCAACACATTTCTTGTCCCTAAACTTGTGAAGCTTGCATTTGATATGGGGATCAATCACTGACCCATGGAAGGAAGCATCAATAGTTGTATCAGGATTCTCATGCATTGACAAGAAGTCTTAGGCACAAACGAGAGGCAGCGAAGGGAGGATCTAAAATGTCACACTCTGCAATTCATAATATTCAAACCCTAACCGTAACCGAAACCAATGTATACATACCCACACATCCACGTCCATGCCTGTGTAGGTCAGCTCCTCCTTGCTGTTGTCTTCCAGATCTCTCCAAGAAGGCACTGTGGCGGCAGCGGCGGCGGCGCAGAGGGGAGCGAGGGCGAGGGCGAGGGTGAGGGCGCAGAGGGGATTTAGTTAGCGAGAGTGGAGAGAGAGGGCCACCGTTTCCTTCCTGGGAATCTTCCGACCGGCTTGGTTGGCCAGGCCGTTAACGGCCATTACTGTTTGCGTCGTCCACCGCAAGCCACGCGGCCGCTTTGCCATGTCAAAACGAGTTCATTTTTTAACTTAGTGTTTTTTGTCACCGTCAATTCTTGGGTTCGGTGCAAAATGTCATGTTTTGTAATGTGGTGGTTTTCCGCAAGTCATGGCACGAAACTTGTGGTTCTGTGCATTTAACTCCGAGTTTGAGCACCACTAACATAACATGTACACATTCCATGCTAATCGATATCATTCAGATAAATATGTTGTTGTCAACCATACGTCAGTTTTAATACTCTTTTTATGAAGGGATTCCACCCAGATTTTACTAACGAAACCAGAGATTCAAGTTACAGTAGAAAACAAGAAATTAAAATCATAATTAGTTGTTTTGAGCTCCACAGAACAATCACATTCTCTGAAACTCACATCACTAAACTAGTCCGGAAACACCATCTGACAGCAACATGAGTTTGGTCACCCTTCTTTGGCGACACCTTCAGTACATATAAACTACAAGGCTACTAAACATTGCACAAGTAATCCTCCTTGCCCTTGCTGTGTTCTTATCTTCATTTGAGATTTCTTATCATCTCACGTGATGTCCTGTGAGCACAGAAGCAGCCTCTTTTCAAGCAAATAAACTGTTATCAGAAAAGAAAAATTGTAGTTAACAATTGACTTGGCATGTGATTCAAGCAAATAAACTATTGCAGCTATACAAAAAAAAAGACATGAAGCAAAATCTCTTCGAACAGAAGATACAACAAGTCCTGCATTGTCCATGCAAGCACCTATCATTAGTTGGTACACGGTCAAAATACGACTTCAAACAATAGGACAAGGGCAAGTCGTCAGCATGCCATTAC
This sequence comes from Triticum urartu, assembly GCF_003073215.2. Lineage (NCBI taxonomy): Eukaryota > Viridiplantae > Streptophyta > Magnoliopsida > Poales > Poaceae > Triticum > Triticum urartu. The sequence goes on along the minus strand of NW_024117070.1, from coordinate 5,083 downwards.
ATAGATATACTTCCAACGATTTGGCAGCTCTCTCTCTCTCTCTCTCATGGTCTTATTCCTCACCAACAGCTGAAAAGGGACCAGGCGACACTGACTTCCATCCAGCACTTCCATTTCTTCATCGGCATGTAATTAGTGCTTGTTTCAGCTTCCTTAGCTACAAATGATGCAGCAGTTATCTCTTGATCTTCTTCCTCACCAACACCCCGTTGCCAGACAGAAACTTTCAGATTCCCCCCTTTTTTAACAGAGATAACTTGGCGTGATAGCTTCACAGAGCCATCAGCATCAACTGGCAACTCATCATTATTAAAATCCAGTAATGAGATCATCACACCACTTTCAGCGTCCGTGCTAGCAGTAAGCACACCACGGAAATCACGAGGAAACTGCCCTTCAATGATTTGAACACGGATTGTGGCTTCCACAGATGAACAAACAGTGTAATGCTGCAGCTCCAGTGTGCAAAGCTTGCTTGTGTGCTTGATAGGAAGGTAGCAGCCTAAGCTGTACGTCTTAGCAAATTTGCTCAAATCTTTGTCCTCAGATTCAGTAGCACCTCTTACTTTGAGCTTAGCCTCCAAATATGAAGGATCAATCGTCATGACAACACCACGGGTAGGACCAGTCAGTGTTAGGTAGGAATCCTGCATGCATCAGTCATTTAAGTAAACAATAATAAAAATAGATTCATTCATCAATAGCATGGACTGCTGTGGAATATATTCTGTTTATTCTTTGTTAATACAAGTGAGAGTGCATCTATCAAAACACAGTTAGTGTATCAAGTGGAACTTCATGATGGTGACTTGAGTCCAAAATGTGCCGACGACAAACATGAAAAATGTAACTTAACCATTAGCAGGATTTGCAAGAGGAAATTTGAGATGGGAAGTAAACATGATAAATATTTATAACCCTTCGGCTTGCAGGAACCAATTGAACAGTTGAACCATAAGACATTGCGTGGCAGAAATGGGAAAAAGAAAAAAGAGGGAGCTTGTCTGTTCAATTGCAGAAGTGCATTCCGTAAATTCTGTGAGTTGTATTACAAAAATATGTAAGAAAATATTAGCCCGATGCTTCAGTGACAAATAGTAACAACAACAAAAACATGATCATCATCATGATGATGACCTCAATAGTAATACTATAAATAACAACACGATATTTGTATACTCAAAGCAAACTGTGACATTACATGCAATATTTTGCAAAAAACTACACATCATTTGTAATTTTCTGCCTCAAACTTGCATAATTATTCATGCATAGCTTCGATATCTATTTTTCCCATGTTTTCTATATTTTACATAGCCAAATTCAAGCTGCGGTCACGTTTGTGTATCCTATTCCTAGGCATGGTAGTATTATGGTGATGCACAAGAAAAGGAATGGTTTACTCCCTAGCTGCTATTCCATTCCAGTCATTCATATCTACTACTCCGTCCCATAATGTAAGACGTTGTGTAGTGTCAAAAAACGTCTTACATTATGGGACGGAGGGAGTATGTATTAGAGTGGGCCAAAATACAATTTTTTCGAACCTGCTCGGTGATTCTTTGGTAGTCATCCCTTTCACGGTTGAAAACCATAATGCGTTTGCGATCCACCACATCACGCACAGCGACAAAACCATAAACATCCAGCGGCCAATGTAACCCATCGGTTATTTCCTTCACCTGGACTGAAACAATCTGCAGAGTTGCCATGGTGCAGACAAGGCGTGGATAATTAGGGTCGTTGATATTTTCGTTGGTAAAGCGCATGCAAGAGATGTCCGCTGCAGCAAATACAAGCTCGTTAGTTACAAGAGGGATGGTGGATGGGTGGAATCGAAAACAACATATCAATCAAAATTTAATATATCAAACGAAATAGTATTAGGAGATTTTCGCTGCATCGATCCTAGCCAAAGAATGAAAGTAAACATACAAGGGATGAGGAACACTAGGCAACTCGGGATAATTAAAATGACAACAATCACACCGTGCTATCCAGACAAGTGCGTGTAAATAGAACTCAGGACAATTAAAGTGGTACTCACATCAAACCCATTGGCATGTACACAATCTGGCAAGCGGTACGAAACAAATACAGGTAAACCGCAACAAGCAATTGTGTGGCAATAACATTTTGAGTAGCACAATAACATTTTGCCTGTAGCCGAAAAGTGTAATCCCATGAAGTCAACGGTATCCATACTTATTTATTTAATTTTCCCCATTCTTTTAGGAAAAACCTGCAAATTTTACAGAAGACAAATTTTCTGTCCTTTTCACTTATGTTTAGATCTACCTAAGACGCCAATGGTTCAATAGATTTTTATTGGAACACAAACGTCTGAATTGGTGATTTAGTAAAGAATAAGCTTGCGAGGATCGGAGGACACGTGATCGTGCCGGATGCAATCGGCCGCCGCACAGCAGGCCGCTAGGCAGCACGCTCCAAAATTAATGGTGCAAGAAAGAAACTAAAGATAGAGGGGATTAGGATAAGATCCATACTGTCGGCTTCGAAGGGAGGCCAGATCCAGTTGTCGCGAGCCCTCTCCCACGACTCGTTGTTGTACTTTTCCCACGCGGCTTCCTTGCGCTCTCGCAACTGCTCGGCCATCAAAGGATTCGCCAGCAGGTTCTTGCGGAATTCAGCCGCCTTCGCCTCATGCACCGCCATTTCTTCCAACCACGCCGCGTACTCGGCCGACGCCGCCGCCGCCAGAGAGGGGTCCTCCGCCGCCGCCGCCGCTACCCTAGGCCTTTTCCTGGACTCCCTCTCCATCTCCGTCTCCGTCTCCATCTCCATCTCCGCTTCCGAAGAATCTATCTAACCTCGCCGCCGTCGCAGTGAAGGTTTTGGTAGCGCAAATGGAAGGAAGGAATCCCTAGATCGAATTGGGGTCGAGTTGGTTTTATTCTCCGGGCCGGAACCCATATGGGCTGGCGTTCTTGAATGGGCTACCTCAACAACAGAGAGAGAAAGGAGAATGGGCTACCTTTCAACAGAGATGAGAAAGGTCTTTCTCCAGGAAAAGAAAAAAGAAAAAAGATGATAAGGTGTAAAGATGGTTATCATTTTTCTATGTTTATATTTTATTTTTATGTCTTTTTTAATGTATGGTTTTTTCTCCACACATCCACGAATACAGTGGAGAAATCTCTTGCATGCATAGGCAAGGCCATGGCATAGGTTCTGGGCTAGGGGGGCATGGCATACGCAAGCCCTTGCTAACCTCTATAGTCAAGGCCAGCTCCTATTTGACGCTTCAGACGCCGTTTAAAGGCTTTTTCGTACAAGCCGCACATCCCCTCCCGCCATAGAATCTTTATCGGACGGTCTGCATAAGGCACCAACGGGAAGCTCCCGTTTCTGGTTTTGGGAAGTTCGCAGAAGCTTCCTGGGCATGTTTTGAGCAGCTTCTAGAAGCTCCCATTCGGGGGTTTTTCCCTGCTCTTTTAGTTTTTTTGGACCGATTTTGTTTGGTCTTTCCTTTTCTTCCCTTTATCTGCTTTTTCTAGTTTTTTTCTCAAATGCGTATAATTTTTTTAAAAATTCAAGAACTTTTTTACAGAACCCAATGAACTTTATTCAAATACATGAACATTTTTTCAAATATTTCAAGTGCATGAATATTTTTCAAATCCACAAAATTTTATCAAATTTTACAAACTTTTTTTTCCAAAATCTGCGGACTTTTTTCAAAAACGATGAACTATTCCCTTTTTATTTTTTTATTTTCGTTTTAATTTCACGAAAATTTCATTATTTAAATTCATGAACAATTTTCCTAGTTCGTGGTAATTTTCCAAAATTGTTATTTTGCCCAATTCGTAAACTTTTCTTCAAACCCATGAACATTTTTCAAATTCATGAAAGCTTTTTCAAATTTGTAAACTTTTAAAACACTGATGAACTTTTTCAAATTTACAAACATTTTTCAAATTTATGAACCTTTTTAACTCGGAAAACTTTTTTCAAATTTGTGAACTATTTCTGAAATGCATGAACTCTTTTGAATTCATGATTTTTTTTTACAAAGTCAATGGTCCATGGTCAACAGTCAGCGGTCTGAGGTTAACTAGTCAGCGGTGAATAGTGAACTAGTTAGTGTTCACTCAACATGGACGAGTTGATTGATTGAACTGACAGCCGAGCAGGGGGGGCGTTTGTTGGGCCGGCCCATACCTTGGTCGAGAGGGCGCTCATTTGTTTACATGGCGCAATAGGTGCTGATGGTGAGCACTCGTCTATTGCGCCAGGGAGTAACCAGGCCCAGGCAACATCTATCCTCCTCCCTTACCATCTATCTATCATTGCTTCCATTTTTTTAGGTGAGCACAACCTGCACCTGCATACAACTCTCCCATGTGAGGGAGCGACGAGATACATGGAACCATAGTGGTCGTGTGCCACTGGTCTTGGTTGTCGGCACCAGAGCTGAAGATGAGACACGCATGTCCGTAGTGTCGACGAGACGACGATGTTGAAGGTACATCCCAGCCCTGACAACCTCCACCACCAGTGCATGCACTGCATAGGAATCCCCACCTTACACATAGAAGATGTTCTGTACCTGCTCCGCGCACCGCCCCCTCAACGTGCGTGAGGTGGTGAGGTACTCGTCGATTGGGAGTTATGGCTGGAGCCTTGCTTTCTTTTTATTCTTGCCCAATGGGGCCGTCTATTAGGGACTACATGGAAAAAAATAGCCACATGAGAATGTTTGACTCTTCTATACCCACGGAGATGTCATGAATCTACACTGGAGCTCTATTGATTATGTTCAAACGGACGAAATCGAGGAGGATTGAAGCCTGAAAGAATAACTCAAAGAAGATGCGCCGGGATCCGTCTAAGTGCCGCACCTGCGAGAACTAAAAAACCCTAACATAGACTACTAGCCAGAGTGGAGGCACCAAGATTCTCCTCCCCACCACCGACGAACTAGGCAGTGGGGTTGTCGAGGATCGACATCCGCGAAAGCAGAGAACGACCGATGATGAATGAGCCGCGTAGGAGAATGTCATGATGAGATGTTGCTATTGTACTGGACATGCAGTGTCACGGGGCCGGAAGGGAAAGA
>NW_024117069.1:0-6269 GCF_003073215.2 Triticum urartu | reverse complement strand
TCCTTTATATACTGAGGCAGAGGCACCCCAGAAAGACACAAGTTGATCCACGTGATCTATTCCTTAGCCGTGTGCGGTGCCCCCTGCCACCATATACCTCGATAATACTGTAGCGGAGTTTAGGCGAAGCCCTGCTGCTGTAGTTCATCAAGATCGTCACCACGCCGTCGTGCTGACGGATCTCTTCCCCGACACTTTGCTGGATCGGAGTCCGGGGAACGTCATCGAGCTGAACGTGTGGTCGAACTCGGAGGTGCCGTAGATTCGGTGCTTGATCGGTTGGATCGTGAAGACGTACGACTACTTCCTCTACGTCGTGTCATCGCTTCCGCAGTCGGTCTGCGTTGGGTACGTAGACAACACTCTCCCCCTCGTTGCTATGCATCACATGATCTTGCGTGTGCGTAGGAAATTTTTTGAAATTACTACGAAACCCAACATCCGGGAACATTTTCTGGCCACTTATAAAATAATATTTCAGACGTGCCGCGGGCGCGTGCAAGTGTGTCTGAGCTCAGAACGGACAACAGAGAGAACTGGGGGAACCCGAACGGATGCAAGTTTTGAAAACATGATGATGCAATGCACATGATGACATGGCAAGATGCAACACGCAAGCGAATGACAAGGCAACAATAGCGAAAAACTGGGAGACAACTGGTGCAATAGTCTCGGGGCGTTACACATTGGCCCCCCAGCCTTGGATCAAATTGTGAAGGATTTTTTTTGGGCAACCTTAGATTCATTTTTTAGCAAGCTCTGCCACTGAATACAATAGTTAGTTCATACCCAAATCCTTAATGAACAGGCATGCATCTGTATTTAGGGTGTTTCTTTAAAATAAATTGAGAGAGAGAATGGGTGTTTCTTCAACTCTACTTTCTTCCACCAAACGTGTGAACGTGGCCCATGAACATACTCGGTTGTGCTCATCCGATGCACGAATGCACTTGCTTACTTCTTTATAAACTAGTAATCACGCACGTGCACATGCATGTTTACCCCATTAAGGATGCATTTTGTCACGGAATGCAAAACGGTTGTGGGTGGGGAAGAGTTTTACTACCTCGAAGTCGAGCTTGCTGTAGTGCCCATTCTTCTTGGCTTCGCGGCGGAGCGCCTCATATTTGAACTCATCGAAGATCTCGTTCGCCTCATAAGCCACCCTCTTGACCTCCTCAAGCCAAGCCTTGGCCCCTTCTCTGTGGGACGCCGCCTGCTCAGCATCGGCAACGACGTCCAGGATGGCCAGCAGCTTGCGTTTGAGGATCCTGTGCTGCTGCTCCATACCCTCCATCACCTTGTACTGGTCCAGCAGGTAGCTGGACGCCTTCTCCTTCACAATAGACAGCAGTGGCCCAACTACCATGGTGGCCACCAGCTCTGCCATTGGAGTGCTCAGAGCTCGCGACACACGCAGAGCACAGGGAAATACAATTGCAGTCCAGGGTGGGGAAGAGAATGGTGGTGTGAGCAAGCCAAGCTTGCAGATACTTGCTTCTGAACAAAGGAAGCCAGTGCAAGTATTGACTTCATGGGGGACAAGTACATGCGTTTGGTTGCTTCCAACGATTACCACAATATAAATTAGCGGTTGTACTTCTTCCAAGGAGTAAAGTTTGATCTGCACTCCTCGAAATATTCACAAGTCAACTGTCGAATCTTGCAACAGCTCAGCACTCGGTATTCTTTCTAGACAATTAGCAGAGCCAAATTAGAAATAAACTAGTCACTGCAGCTGGCAGTACCTCAGCACAGGGCATTGTTTCTTTGTTGAGGTATAATAACAGGGACAGCTAACTGAGCCTTCTGACATGGCACGTTAATAGCTGAGGCATCTTTATTTCTTATATTGATGATGCCCCGGTAGTTGCTGTAGGAATGCATGCTACTTACCGATGGATTTCTGCAGGCAAACCAAAGAAATGGCTATCAAGTACCAACTCAGCTTGCCAACCTCCCCTAACTTACCAAATTTTGGGCTTGCAAATGTTGGCATACCAAATTTTGGCTCTCAACCAAGCATGCCCCGAAAAACAAACTTGAAATAACACACTAGCTGTGCGTTCTTTTCTGTTTCTTCAAGGCTTGTTGAGCTGTGCCCTCAGCATTAACCCTTTGACTACCTGTCTGTCTGGACCTTGTGTGTGTGTGTGTGTTTGAACCTTGTTGGATGTTTGGCTTGGGCATTTGCTTTATAATATAAAGCGGGGCTAAAGCCTTTTTCGGTAATAACACACTAGTTAACTTTGTCCATTGGTTCTGTTAGAATATTTTTCTTTGCTAGCTGTGTACTCTAAGTAGTAAATAGCTAAAAAGGCTAGACTCAAGTTATGGCATGATCCTTGATAGTTCAGATTATTGGATGAGAAGTACACTTACAACAATACAAAAAAAGGTTCAGATCCATGGTATGACTGTTTTTCAGGTCTTGAGTCTATTTGGAGAACCTCCTTATATGCATACAACAGGATCTTGTCAGGAACCGGACAAGGGTTTTGAGCGAACTAGACTCTTTCTCACACGAATTCAGAGATGAATTTGGGGAAATTTCAGCTAGGGTTTATATTGCAGAAAGAGGAAAGTAGCAAGCACGCCACCGGCGGCTAGGGTTTATACCCGATTACAATAACAACATGTCCAAAACTGAGAGCGAGGGGTGGCTTTATAGCCATTACAGAGAGAAAAGCATAACAGAAAGTGAAAACAGAGCACATGGCGTGTCGGGCGATGAACAGCGTCACTCAGGGCGATGATAGCCGTTGGATGAAGGATCCACGACTCTGATGACAAGCCAGTGGCGAACCGTTATCTTCACTACAGAGCCACTGGATGGCAGATCGATGGTTGAGATTGCTTTCGGCACGCAGAAACAGGGGAAATCTTCAGAGATACAGTCACTGGCCTGACAATTCCCCCCTGTTGAGACAAAGCTTGTCCTCAGGCTTGGAAGGAAGGAAAAACCTTCTGTATGAAGGCCGAGTCCTCCCAAGTGGTTGCTTCTTCAGGCATGTTGACCCACTTGATCAACCATTGGACGACTAGAATGTTGATGTTGCCTTGAGGCCTGGGAATTAGCTTTCTGTCCAGTATTGCTTCCGGTTCCATTTTTATCACTCCATCAGCATCCACCAAGGGCAAGTTCTCGGAAGGAACCACTTTTGGGCCAATGTGCCTTTTGAGCTGGCTGACATGGAAGGTATTGTGTAGGAGACAACCTTCAGGTAGAAGGAGTTGGTAAGCAGCTCTGCCCACTCGTTGCAAAATTCTGAATGGACCATAGAACTTGGAGTGCAATTTGAGGTGTCGATGCAGACTCAATGATGTGTGTCTATATGGTTGCAGTTTCAAGTAAACCATATCCCCCTCCTCAAAGGACCTTTCATGTCTGTTTTTGTCAGCATAATGCTTCATTCTTTGTTGTGCCTTGGACAGATTTTGCTTGATCACTTCCAGTGCTAGTTCCCTGTTCTGCAGTAAATCTTCACTATCCTCAGAAATGGAGTCAGGTAGTGCAGATTCAGCTACCATGGGTGGAGGAAATCCATAAAAGGCTTGAAAGGGGGTCATTTGCAGTGAAGTATGGAAACTTGTATTGTACCACCACTCAGCTAGGGCTAGCCAGCCATGCCACTTTCTTGGCTATTGGAAACACATGCATCTCAAGTAGTTTTCCAAACATTGGTTCACCCTTTCTGTTTGGCCATCAGTTTGTGGATGGTAGCTAGTGCTCATGTGTAGTTTGATGTTGAGGGATTTGAACAATTGCTGCCACAATTTGCTGGTGAAAATCTTGTCCCTGTCAGTGACTATGACCAATGGCATTCCATGTAGTTTGAACATTGTATCAGAAAAAGCTCTGGCTACAGATTGGACAGTTATGGGGTGTTTCATAGCAATGAAGTGAGAGTATTTTGTGAACCCGTCAACAACAACCAGAATAAGGTCCTTGTTCTCAGAAGTTGGTAATCCTTCCACAAAGTCCATACTAATGTGGGCCCAAGCAAAATCAGGGACTGGCAGGGGCTCAAGCAGGCCAGGGTAAGGAGTGTGCTCAGCTTTGTTTAGTTGGCACACAGGGCACTGTTTGATGAAGTTAATAACATCTTGTTTGAGTCCATGCCAGTGGAATACCAAGTGTACTCTGTGATATGTTGCTCTTTCTCCTGAGTGGCCTCCTAATTCAGAGTCATGGAATGTTTTTAGTATGTCCTGTCTCAGGGAAGTTGCAGTTCCAATGACAATTTTGTTTTTGTATCTCAAGATACCATTCTTGTAGGTGTAACCAGTGGAGTTATCTTTGCTGGTGGCACACTCAACTATGAGATCTTTGACCTTTTGATCTGCAGCATAGCTTTTGAGGACTTCAGATATCCATTTTGGAGTAGTAACACTAGTGGAGAGGAGGGAGATCATGTGCTTCACTCTTGACAGGGCATCAGCAGCTCTATTTTCTTTGCCCTTTTTGTACTCCACTGTAAAATTGTAACCCAACAACTTTAGCAAAAGCTTATGTTGTATTCCCTCAGTTAGCTTTTGCTCTTGAATGTATTTCAGGCTCTCCTGGTCAGTTCTGATAATCAGAGAAGTTGCTAGGAAGTAATGTTTCCATTTTTTTACAGCCTCAATAATTGCTAGAGCTTCTTTGTCATAGGTGGACCAAGTTGCTGCTTTGGGTCCTATGGATTTACTGAAATAAGCCAGGGGTCTTCCCTCTTGCATTAGTACAGCTCCCAGACCATATCCACTTGCATCAGCCTCTAGGATAAATGGTTTGGAGAAATCTGGCAATGCCAGAACAGGAGCTTGTGTTAGCTTTTCTTTAATAGCTGAAAATGCTGCTTGTTGCTCTTGCTGCCAGGAAAAGGAGCCTTTCTTCAGACAGTCAAAAAGGGGCCTGCAAATTATGCCATATCCCTGAATAAATCGCCTGTAAGAACCACTCAGGCCCAAAAAACTTCTGAGTTCAGTGACTTTTGTGGGAGCTGGCCACTCCTTTATAGCAGCAATTTTTGTGGGGTCTGTTGCCACACCTTCCTTGTTAATAACATGACCCAGATATTCTATCTCAGACTGTCCAAAAGAACATTTGTCCAGTTTGGCATATAAGTGATTTTCTTGCAACACTTGGAATACTTTCTTCAGGTGTAGTTTGTGCTCTTCCTTGGTCAAACTGAACACTAGAATGTCATCAAAGAACACTACTACAAATTCAAAAGGGCCAAACAAAAAGTTCATAAGAGCCTGGAAGGAAGGGGGTCCATTTGTTAGCCCAAAAGACATTACTAGGAATTCAAAGTGCCCTTGCAATGTAGAGAAAGCTGTTTTGTGGATGTCTTCCTCAGCCATTCTTATCTGATGGTATCCACTTCTGAGATCTATCTTAGAGAAAATTGTTGCTCCTTTTAACTGGTCCAGAAGATCTTATATTATGGGAATGGGATATTTGTTTTTGATGGTGATAACATTCAGTTTTCTGTAATCAATACAGAGTCTCCAAGTTCCATCCTTCTTTTTGACCAGGAGTACAGGAGAAGAGAAGGGGCTAGTGCTAGGCCTAATCAGCCCAGCTTTGAGGAGCTCAGCAATGATTTTCTCTAGAGCTTCTTTCTGGTGGTGAGGTACTCTGTAAGGTCTCTGATTCACAACTTTTGCTCCTTCTACTAGTGGAATTCTGTGGTCACAAGCTCTGCTTGGAGGCAATCCAGTAGGTGCACTGAATAATTTGTCATACTGCTGAATAAGTTCTTGGAGCTCCATAGGGATGGGGTGATCAACAGCATTTGTTACAGTGTGACAGGTAGACAGGAGGAAAAATCCACAGACAGCTTGATCCATCAATTTTTCTGCATCATCTGTGATTTCCACAGGGGAAGATAATGGCACATTTTCATCCACAAAAGTGGCTTGAGTAGTTGGTGTTGCATTAATTCTCATTTCCATTTTAATGAAGTCCATCAGCACAGGGCTGTATTTTCTTAACCAATCCACTCCCAAGATGATATCATATCCCTTCAGTTTTAAGACTCTGAAGGTGTCCTGTAGCTGTATGCCTTGTATTTCATAGGGGCGGTTGTGAGAAGTGAACTCACTCCATAGAACTAATCCACTAGCTACTAGCACTTTGATCTTTGGGTTTGGAGTAGGTGCAATACACTGGTAGAAAAAGGGCCTATTGTCCCGGTTCGTAAGGGCCTTTAGTCCCGGTTCAAGAACCGGGACTAAAGTGTCGGTACTAATACCTCCACCCTTTAGTCCCGGTTCAATCC
>NW_024117068.1:0-23208 GCF_003073215.2 Triticum urartu | reverse complement strand
GACGGTGGCGGGTGAGTGAGCCGTTGCGAGCGTGGGAAACCATCCATGTTTGTTTTACCGCGAGACAGTTATAACGGTACTCACATGCAAGCCGTACGTTCACAGTGCATATGCACATACGCTGGACAGTATAACTGTACGCGCGTACACGTATACGGTATACATCGTACTGTACACACACCATGCTGACGAGGGGTACTGGAAAGTGAGCAGGGTGACTTTTCATGATAGGGCCGTGATGTTGTGCGGCAGGGACGTCTCCCTTTTCATGGAAAAGATTTTGAAGCTGGAGTTTTGTCCAATGTCTCTCTCACTCACTTTTTCTCTTCTCTTTTCTTGATAATAATTTCCTCTCCAATTGAAGATTATTTTTTAAATATAAAGGCGGACCCGCTTTGATTATTTTGTTATGTCAGTATTTTGTTGAGAGTAGCCAAAGATGAAACATCACACTCATAAATGTATGAAGTACTAATCTTGGGTCATGGATATAATTCTCCTCCATTGCTCTGCCTTAGCTCGAAGATCGTTTCGAATGAGAATTCGATCTTTGATTCAAACGAATTTTACAGAAGTTTTGGGGGATTTGAATCATAAGTTTTTTATTTTATCTTTTCTGGTGGAGGTCATTTGGTTCACAGGATTTGAATCCTTAGGAATTTGTCCTAAGGATTCTATATGAGCTCTTTTTCGGAGGGAAGTTTCCACCAACCCGAATCTCTTGCTACAATTCTGTTTTCTTGTATATTTCTTTACGGAGGGAGTATTAGAGATCATTGGCATTTGGCGGCAACATCTGTAGTTCTCTTTCCAATTTGATAGGATTTCAATTCTACGTTTTTCCTGTTCCCCTGGAATCCTACAAATCAAAGAGGCCTTGAATTGTTTTGTGTGGAACTCAAACAGAACCAACTTCTGGTTTCTGAAAGAGATGATTGGGAGTTGCCTTCCACATTCCTTTTGTCCAAGCTTTTCTTTCCTTGTTGATTCTGTAGAGCACAATGTGCAGGTCATGGGCACTTTCTCTAGCATGTCTATGTGGCAAAAAGATAAAAAGGAGGGAGAGATCAGCCCAGGACTAATCCTTTTTGCAAAAGGGATTCTAAAAAGGAACTTGACTGACACACCTTTTTTACCGGCATGCCATCTCCAAAATTCCTGACGAGTTTCTGAAGCAATGCAAAGCAAAGCGAAGATTCTCCACTAGCAGCTTGAGACAAGCATGCACACTAAACCATCCTGACCCACACCAGCACCAGCCGCATGCCTACAAAATTTAACACCATCTAGAGACATCATCTTGAGTGGTGCTACACCACACTGCTATATATACTTCAGAGAATAGTAGATGAAAACTCATGGTTGCACAGCACCTTCTGCTTCTCTATACTCCTACTATAGTAGTAACATACATACATACCTCCATGGACAGGTGCTTTCAGCTGGGAAAATCTGCAGGCTCTGCGATTCCAAGATGGAGAAATGTCTCTGAGGCAAGTGATGTACTTTAGCACACATGTCCCTTTATAATGCAGTTCAGGGCATGTGCAGATGAGTTGAGGAGTTACCTGTGTTTTAGAGCTGAAGTGGACTTGACATTTCTGCAGGAGACGACGGCCCAATGGATCGGACATGGGGAAAAGAGCACGGCCTTGGTCTCCAACTTCGGCGGTCATGGTGGCTTCGCCGAGCTGAAGTACTTTCTCAGCTGTGCCGATCAGGAGTTCCAGGAAGATGCCAAGGGGAGCTCTGACAGCAGGTGCCTCCATGAGATGCTCGAGGAGGCCCAGTCCGACTCACCGGTTTCATTCTACTCGCATCTTGATTCTAGCGAAGCAAGCGACAGCGAGGTAAGACATGCAAATCCTACCACTCGCTGCAAATTATAATGGCGAAGAGAGTTCTGTATTCACATTTTTTTAGAACAAGTACTGTGGTTTCATATCATTATCAAAAGAACAGCTATCCCTTATTTGAATTTTCTCCAACATTTTTGCTTGTGAGAGACACCTAAAAATAGCACAACTGTTATCCAGTAAAATTTAGTGAAACCCTTTCCTGCAATTGTACGCGGAACTTTGTAACATTAGTATGTGGGGTAACAGAATTTGTACCTTAACTGCAAAAATTTAGATATGCTGGCACAGACCTTAGAGTTTAATGGCATTTAATTCATCTGAAGCAGGCAGCTCTACATGACAAAGGGAGGTCAGCAAAGATTATGCCTATTGATGCAGATTTCTTGTCAAGTAAACTCCATGAAAGGTGCTACTGCATTCGACTTCATCTGTTATACTGCCGAGTATTGCCATCCTAACGCATTCTTTTGTTGGGTAGATCATGCCACAACAAGAGTCTAACATGGTGCACTTCTCCTGAGAATGCAATGATATATGCTCCTGAATCTCCACTTTACACTGTCGATGACGCTGAGATGCAACCAAACAACTTGCAATTAAGCAGATCACAAGGCTCACCGAACAATCTGTCAACTTCAGTCTTCGATCTGCACAATGCAGACTCATACGCTGTGTCCAACTATTTTAACAAGGATGACATTTCTCCACAATGCACACCCAGACATGATCTCAGGTGCTTCAGCAACTTCTCAACAAAATTCATCAAGAGAAGTGCTCTATCCGACCTAGTGTCTCGAGGAAGCATGAGTAGGAAATTCAAACCTTTCTCAAACAGTGATGACTGGAGCGATGCTAGCTCGCGCAGCGGGAACAACAGTCAGGTTGATTTTCTTGAAAGATTCGAGAAGGCGGTATCAAAACTATTGGTTTCTGACGGGCTAGAAAGCTGCCTAGATGCCAGCTCAGAAGTCACAACTATATGGCAGCTGCTGAGCCATACATCTGAAGTGAGACACAAACCGTCAGTAAGGCAAGACATCCTTGAACAACTGTTTGATAGCATTTCAACAGACAAGAAGGATAAAGTGATCAGAGCATCAGTCTACGTTCTAGTGCTTATGATATCTGAAGATAGGAATGTAATGAGAGACATCAAGAAGAAAGACTACTATTTATCCAATTTAGCCACTGTGTTGAAGAGAGATGTGCATGAAGCGGTCATTCTGATATATTTATTGGATCCTTCACCTTCTGAGATAAAAAACTTGGAGCTGTTACCTTCACTTTTACACGTGGCCTGTAATACTGCCACCCAAAAATGGCCTACACTGCTTCCACTGACGCCAACATCCGCATCAATAGCTCTCATTGAGATCTTGGTGACAGCATTTGACTATGTAACGAATAATGTTCACTTGGCCACAATCAGCTCTCCTCCTATTCTATCTAAGCTTGTTGATGTTGCAAAGAACAACAACTTGGAAGAAGGCATGGCCCTGGCAGCTATTCTCGTCAGGTGTGTGCGACTTAGCGGAAACTGTAAGAAGTTTCTGTCACAGGCTACTCCAGTGGAACCTTTCCTTCACCTTCTCAGAAGGAAAGAACAGCGTGTCAAGTACGCTGCGCTTGAATACTTCCATGAGATTCTTCAGATTCCTCGGTATGATCCACACCCTGATAAGGCTCAGTTGTTAAACCTTTGCCATAATAACTTGTCCAATTGTGTCAACCTTTAGGTCCTCTGCAATTTCTTTGCTACAAAAAATATGGCAGCTAGGAGGTATTGCTATTATGCATACATTGGTGGCCTGCCTCCATCAAACTGAACCTGAGCAACGGGTTTTAGCGGCTAATCTTCTCCTTCAATTGGATATGCTGGTATTCCTACTATCCCAGATACTCCTGATATGAACAATCATTTTTCTTCTGGTCCATAGAAACAACAGATGATATGCTGCATACTAGCTAGAATGAACTTTAAGGGTCACAATGCATTGACACCCACCATTTTTAACTGCGCCATCTACCAGCTTATGTTGGCGTTTGTCTTCTCTTTTTTCTGTTAATCAAATGAGGCAGAGCTCCTGCCCTTGATTCCAAAAAGAAGTAAATACGTATTTAAACAGCCACAGCACTGCAGTGATCTTAAATTATCGGAAATGACAGTTTATTTTCCTATTTTTGCAGGAAAATCCAGATGGAAGGAGTGTCTTCAAAGACGAAGCAGTGGAGGTCCTACTGGAATCTCTATCATCTCAAGAAAATTTCACTGCGCAAGCACTAGCAGCGTCTTTTCTGTCAAATCTTGGAGGGACTCATTCCTGGTCAGGAGAATCCTACACTGCTGCATGGCTATCAAAGAAAGCAGGCCTCACCTCAAAATCTCATAGAAATATGATCAGAAACATCGACTGGCAGGATGCTTGCCTTCAGGTCAAGTATAAACATATTCATTATTTGCTAGCATAACAGAAACTAGTTTTAATTGACGAGTAAAAATACGATGCAGGATACAGAAATAAGCTCATGGAGCAACAAATTTGCACGAGCAATTATAGGAATAGGAGTGCCCTTTATCAGTGCACTAGCCAAAGGATTGCAAAGCAAGGTGAAGGGAACCTCACACGACTGCCTAGTATGCGCCGCATGGCTTGCAAGTGAGCTGGCTTCCCTTGGTGAAAATGATATAAGATATTATGCTTGTGAGATCTTGTTACTTGACATAGTGCACCACCTTCATCCGGGATGCGAGCTTGATGAAAGGGTTCTAGCGTGCATGTGTGTATATAACTACACCTCTGGAAAAGGTAAGGAGAGTTTCTTGTACCTATTTATTAGACTCAAAGTTGAATGGTTTGGTATTGACTTACTAGTACATTGCGCATTATGTTGATTTCAAATGTAGAGTCAACTAGCCTAAGTTTGTAACACAATAATAGTCAAATTAATATGTTCCAAAGAAGTGATCTGTTTCCCTAACGTCAGGTAAGCAAAAGTTGATGAGCTTGTCAGAGGGTTCGCGAGAATCCCTTAGGAGGCTTTCATCATTCACATGGATGGCTGAGGAGTTACTTCAAGTTACAGATTACTACCTCCCTAGGAAACCAGTGAGTACTGTTAAAATTAAGTCATGTTTTATTTACTTATTTTCCTCTCCTTCCTTTCTGAATCAGAACTGTGAGCAAAAACTTGATGGTTCATATTCGTCTTTAACTTATACTCCCTCCGTCCCACAATATAAGGTGTTGTTACATCCAATATACATATTGGATGTATTGGATGTAACAACACCTTATATTGTGGGACGGAGGGAGTAATAAAGATGAATTATACCATCTTAAATAAAAGATGGCACCAATATTAAAATGGACATCTATGTATCTTTATAATTTTAGCGTGGTCCTTTTTTCCCTTCTAAACTCAAGAACATGTGTTTTAGGATTTTCCAGAAGCTATAATGCAAATGTAATAAGAATTATTCGACTCTAGTTCTCCTTCTCAAAGCTTTACTTTTACATGAAATCTAATTGTCTGAAGTTGTCAGTGCAGCGTGTATCATGTGTACATACACAAATCCTAGAGATTGGTCAACCTGGCAATGGAGCAGTAACTGCTATAACATTCTTTAGAGGGCAGCTCTTTGTTGGTTACCTCAATGGCACCATCAGGGTAATGATATGTTCCATATCTCAGTAGATACTTTCCAACTCATAAGTCAAACATATTTGCCTTAAACAAAAATAACACACATATATTTGCATGGCAATAGTTAATTCATAATTAGGGATAATCTATGGTTTTTCTCCTTAAAAATCATCTATTAAAACGACAGTAACACTGTAATAGTTTGCTAACTAAATTCCTAATACTTGGGTGTTCCTACACAGGCATGGGATATAAAAGGCCAGAGAGCAGTAATCATCAGAGAGGTTAAAGAGCACAAGAAAGCAGTCACGTGTTTTGCACTATCAGAAACTGGACAAAATCTCTTGAGCGGATCAGCTGACAAATCTATTCGGGTAGGAACTGCAATCAACCATAAAGGAAAAGTAATCACAAATTATTAACTAATATGCTCCTTTGTTCGGGTAAAATAATGCTCCTTTGCAGGTATGGAAAATGGCACAGCGCAAGCTTGAGTGTGTCGAGGTATTTCAAATAAAAGAGGCTGTGCAGAAGTTTGATATTTACGGTGACAAAATTATTGTACTAACACATAAAAACGTTCTGAAGGTGTGCATTTGCTTCCTATGCTAAATTATCTCACCAGATCGGCTGTATAGCAATAATACTGTTTTTACTTTACATTCCTTTTACTTCCACAGTTCTCTTGTTCAGCAAGAAGCACCCAGACATTTTACAAGAGCAAGCATGTAAAATCCCTAGCTCTTTCTCAGGGCAAAGCTTACCTCGGCTGCGGAGACTTGAGTATACAGGTTAGTTTTGTTAGTCGATGATGGTAATAGCATCTAAAAACATGGCATCTGAAACACAAGACATGTTATCAGGAATTAGATGTATCAGTAGAATCGAAGATTGAAATAAGAGCGCCTACAAGAAGCTGGAGAATCAGTAAGCAACCAATTAACTCCATAGTAGTATATAATGATTGGATGTACTGTGCTGGTTCTCAAGTGGAAGGATCTGCCATGAAGGTAATGTTCAGTTGACCTCTCAAAACCATCAGCCATCACATGAAGAATAAAATGCTAAACATGGTACTACTTTGAAAACAGGATTGGAAAAAGCGATGCAAGCCTACGATGACAATGTCAATGCCAAAGGGAACAAATGTAGAGGCAATGGCAGTGGTGGAGGACTTCATCTACCTGACCTGCAATAAAAGCCCAAGTGTCATTCAGGTAATATGTTTATTATTATTATTTCTATCTGAAGAAAGATATTAATATTATTATCATTATCATTATTATTTTGGTTACACTAATCTACCCCCTCCGTTTCAAATTACTCGTCGCAGAAATGGATGTATCTTGAACTAAAATACATCTAGATACATCCATTTCTGCGACGAGTAATTCGGAACGGAGGGAGTATGTATCAATATGTGGCATGTGCCATACTAGTAAACCTCTTTCACTCCGATGTCTTGATTACAAAATTACAGAACTTGCCAACTGATTATGCTTCTGCATATGGATATCAACAGATATGGTTGAGAGAGAAGCAGCAGAAAGTTGGAAGGCTGCCTGCAGGGAGCAAGATAACGAGCCTCTTCACTGCAAATGACATCATTTTCTGTGGAACTGAAACCGGGTTAATCAAGGTCAGTAGCATACCATGAATCTTGGTAAGGTGTCATTCATGTTTGTCTAGCATTTACACCAAGAATAAACACACCATGTTGCTATTACAGGCATGGATCCCTTTGTGAAGGGCGCAGAAGAGGAGAGATGAGCACAGACCATGGATCAACTTTGTAAATGCAGAGCGTGTACAGAACACACATGGAAAATAAGGAAAGGACACCCCTTTGTTGTACAAGGCACCCTCCAGAAGAGACGGCACCGCAGATAATGTTTTCCTGCTTCGCAGTGACTAGTACAGTCGTACCTAATGTAAATAGTCTTCTTGTGATTATATTTCTTCTTTGAGAGGATAATGTGCATGTTCACCGTTAAAAAACGATTGTGTGCCGGTGTGTGTGTGTGTGTGTGTGTGTGTGTGTGTGTGTGTGTGTGTGAATACTTGACACTGTCTCACTGGCAGCAACTTCCATAAATTCGCATTAGCATAGTGAAACTGAAATCGGGCATTTAGATTTAGGCAGAAAGCCGAAGAAGTGTAGAATCAAAGCTCAACATGGCTATCGCGTAAAAACAACGCGTGATGAACAACAAAAGCAACGCAATTTGCAGCAGATCGACGAACAATGCTGATAAGGATCAAGCGGAATACGGGTGCACCTGATGCAGCATCCGAAGCAAATTGACATAGCCGCCACTGCTACTGTGCCGATGGCATGTCCGTTGCGGCATTCCCACGAACACCCTGCGGGTGTGCTCCTGGAGAAACTCTTCTTGGCTTCTTGTCCTCCTCCCTCCACTACGCGTCCACGCCTGACCTTCCGGAGATGTATGCGCCACGCCAGACCAACCACGAATCAGAGGTCCGGGTTGACAGGAGGGAACCTTCGAGAGAGTGCTAGAAGCTTCCGGCGGAAATGTGCACCATTTGAATCGAGCCCGCACGTGCCGCGCCAAGAGCCAATTCTTGTACCCCGCTGGTGGGCTGGGCCGGGTTTTCGGTTCTTTTTCCGGTTTTACTTTTTACTTTTTGTGGTTGCTCTCTTGTAAAAAGTATATGCATGTTTTGTGGTTTTTCCTACTGTAAAAAGAACAAAAAACATTATTTATTTCCCTCCAAAAAATAGTTTTAGTTCATGTGTTGTTCTAGGATGATATAGACTTTAGATATGATTTTTAATGGTTTACTCTATATAAAATTTTGTACTTGTATTTGCACCCTTGTTTATAAGGGTTTAGAACAATTATTATTTTCACTTAGCTTTTTTAAAGTTAATCCTCATAAAATAATTTAGGGTTATTTGCATCATACAAGAATGTGGTAGTATTATTTGGCACAAATTGAATTAGTAAAATTTTAGTTGCCTACTAAGGCAATGAAATCCAATAAGAAACAAAAATATGCAAGTGCAAAATAAGCTTCAAAGTTTTTTTTTCATATTTTTGTCGTCATTGATACATATAGGCGATCTAATACATAAAGCAGGATGTGGCAAGTTCCTAAAAAAAATAAGAAAAATGTTATTGTGGTTGCCATTTGTGTGCAGTTTTTTTCGTTTTTGGTATTTCTAGGGTTTTTTCTTTATGTTTTTCCCCTTAGTAGGTTGCCTTTTTTTGTCTTTTCCTTTTTCTATTATACAATGTGTTTTTTATCTTATTTAAAATCATAAAAAACAGTTGCTAACCTTTTATAAAAATGTGTGACTCCTTATAAATCCTTGAATAGTTTAAAACATTATATTTAGAAAATTATGTAATCATTTATAATAATTATTCAACATGTTTTAAAATTCATGAAGTAGTCCATTAACATTTTAAATTCCTGAACATTAAAAAAAATTGTTACTCCCTCCAAGGGAGTAATAGTTTTCAACTAATATGGATCTGCGGGAGTGATATTTTTTTTATAAAAATATGAATATTATAGATTTCATAATAACTTTAAAATTAATATTCTATATAGCATGTGAACATTTATTAAATTTGGAAGTTTATAATATTTTAAAGATTTTTGAAAATTCATAAATATTTATCAAAGTACGGATTTCCTTTCATTTATCTACGCATAATTTAACTTTTTTATTGATGAGATAAAAAAATTGTTCAAACTAGGACATGGGCTCGACCCATTTTAGCTCCAAGGTAAGTGATGTCAGTCATTTGGGTCTACCCAACATAGAAGCGCATGTGCGTTCACTCGATACCCGTGCTATAGCCGTGTTTGGCATATTCGTGGCCCACAGTGTTTTGTGTGTGCTTGGGCCTAATATAGTATTTTTAAATAGAGGTTACCAACTTTACAATATTAATAAAATTTTAAAATATACATGGATTTAAATAATGTTCAATAATTTTGAAACAGGTCATGATTAAAAAACTATGCGGTTTTTAAATTGAAACAACAAGAGAAATAAAAACATAAATGGAAAAGGAAGAAATGAAGAAAACTAATGAAAATCAGCAGAAAAGCAATATTTACATCTACATCGGTGAAAGAAATTGGTCAAAAGACCAATAGCGTGCTTGTTAAAGTGAAAAAACGTTGAACGCCCCGACGCATTACAGCTCGCCCTGAGTGGGTCTACCGGTTTTGGAACGCCCCGACGGTTAGGGCGTCAAATAGAGATTGGCTCTATTGTTCGCCATGATATTTTTTTTTAGGGTTTATTCTTCGCCATGTAGAATGGGAATCGCCGGCTCACTCTGGCAGAGCTACCGCCCCTTACCACAGCGAGCCCAAAGCGGCAGATGGCCTCAGCCCTCAGGCAGTCAGGTTTCTTCCTCCCCGTCGTCGTTGATGGCAAGAGAAAGAAACCCAGCCCAGCAGGGGAGATGTAGACACAAGCCAGTTCCCATGCCGTCCGAGTGATAGGCACGGGCAAGTGCAGCAACGTGATGGAGGCATGGGGGCACAGCTCACACCACATGATCCACATGGGGGGCGACACAAACACAGTGCCGCCTCATTATCATTCATTCACGCATGGCACAAGCATATGTTGGCTCCAAAAAGGCACCCCCGTAAAATTAAAAATAATAATACTCCTACAAAGTTGCTGATCCGGAGTGACCCTTCACTTTTTGCATGCAAAAGCGTGGACGATTTCTTACCTACTTGGTCTCTATTGTTCATCCCATCCGTCCCATTATTATTGGCGCCCTGCATGCCGTGCCTGCCTTGCGTATGCAGAATTTGCCGACACCGACGCTGCAAAAAGAGCAATGCTACACGTACAAATAACTACACTACAGGGTTTTACAAGGAAGGATTAACTTGTGTGTTTGTGATTGGTCAATAGGTTGTGGAGCCGGCCCACCCTCATGAAAATCAGATGGAGGGTAAGTTTGTGATTGGTCAGTTGATAAAAAGAGTTTGTAAAACTTTGTAGTATTTGTTTATACGTCTAGCATTTTTTCTGCAAAAATGCTAGACACACGAATCTTTACGGGCCTAATACAGGCTCCTATCCAACTAATCAAACTAGCACCCCCCTCCCCACTGATTTTCAGGAGGGTGTGGGTCGATTTTCCCTAATGGCCAATCATAAACTGTCAACTGGATCAATCCCCGTAATGACCCCGTATTAGTCCGTGTGTGTAGCATTGCCGCCGACACTGACACCGGCACCCGTCGTCTACGACGGGACGACTCCTGAGAAAAATCTACGCATCGATGGACCCCCTTTGGCGCCCGGACGAGTGTAGTTATTCTGGCGTTCACTTGAGCGGCCACACCTATCATGTGCTAGTGTGGTTCATGTCACCCTCGTGGCGGAAGACGGAGTCCCTGGGTTCAAACATTTGCGCGTGCCATAGCATACGAGAGTCCTCTTCCAGGAAGTAGGGTCTGCCACTTTCGTGGGGTCACGAGGCCGGCCTAACATTTGGAATCTTCCCTCCTTGCTGGGTCACACAGAGTCAGAGTGAGAGACCCAGGTACGTCGTCCACACTCGGACAGCTGGACTGGACTAGGAAACTGAGAGGTACCATGGCTGCCATCAGTCATGCATGCAGATATGGAAGCGCAGTCGCAGAGTCCAAATTTATCTGGCCAACAAGGAGATTGACGGGGTTGAAACGGTGTGGCGGTTTGGCAGATTTAGGTGCTCATTTCATTTCATTTAGTCGCCGCCCGCGCGACGTCCGGAGTGCTAGCTGCTGACTGCTCTGCTTTCTCGTAGATTTCCATCCCGTTCCCATGGAACTGATGGAAGATCACACGAGACTTTGGCAGAAATACCGGCCAGGAAAGAGGAAACCGAATGCAACTGTGTGAACGTCGTCGCCCCATGGCCCATGCCATGATGCTAACCTCTCGCAAGCTAGTGGAAGCCCATCACCAGTGCCCGTCACTCTACAGGGGAATACCATACAAAAAGGAGGTTCAACGAGCGAACCACGTGAGGCATGAGATGCCCACGTCCCTTCGCTTCTTCCACACCTTTCTCCCTTTCTTTCTCGGATGCTTGCTCTTCGGGAGTTTTCTCGTCCAAGGATTATAGGCTGTAAAGCGGTGATCTGATGAGGAGATGACACCTCCACGGCACAATAATTAACTGTTATGCGACAAGAGGCAGCAAAGGGGCATCAAGCTTCGGTCTATCTCCGTATGTAGCATAGACACGTCTTAATTACTAACGTAACGTACTCCACTTTACATGAAAAATCCACGACACGGAGAACATGGAAATCAGTCCTTGGCAAAAGTGCCACGCGATGCAGATGCCGACGTACAATTCCGTTGCACACGGTATTTTATACCAGTCTCTCCTCTCCCTTCAGATTGATATACAGACGAGAGGGCAGAGGCAAATCATCGACTACGTGCACGTACCAGACCTGTTTTGAGCTCAG
Source organism: Triticum urartu (assembly GCF_003073215.2). Lineage (NCBI taxonomy): Eukaryota > Viridiplantae > Streptophyta > Magnoliopsida > Poales > Poaceae > Triticum > Triticum urartu. The sequence goes on along the minus strand of NW_024117068.1, from coordinate 11,230 downwards.
GAAAATGTCTACTGCACTGCATGTACGTACTACAGTACTTCACATGTATGGCATCGCTCCACAAGAGAAAAGGCACACGTACGTATGTATGCATGGCTCGTGACACTTTTGTCCGATCTTCACCAAACTTCTCCTCCATTGATTAATCATCGGTTGACCGTACGTGCAGTGGCGGACCCAGAAATTGAAATTAGCCGGGGCGAACATTGTTGGAAATATAAATCTACTTAATCAAAATTCATGTCATTCAACTACCAAAAACATAAGAAGGTCTATGAAACAATTAATATGGATTCTTCACTTGATGTCACAATACATGTCCACAATCTCAAGCGAGGCCTACAAAATTATAAATGATTGGCTCAAGTGTGATAACTACTCCCTCCGCTCCAAAATATAGTGCGTCCTTGGTTCTCGCGTTTCAACTTTGACCATAAATTTAATCAACGAAACCGACTGCGGCATGACTAAAAATTATAGCAATGAATTCGTATTCAAAGAAGTTTTCAATTATATAATGTTTGCCTCCGCCGCAGTTGGTCTCGTTGATTAAATTTATGGTTAAAGTTGAATCTTGAAAAACGTGGGCGTGCTATATTTTAAAACGGAAGGATTATTGTATATTTTTTCTACCCCCCTCCCAAAAAAAATTATTGTATATTTTCATAAGATGGCAGTATACCTCTAACATGTAATTGTACAAAGAACACGAGGTTGTCAAGCTAGATGGCCTCTACGTTTCCGCAAAGTATAAAAATGTGCCATAATCTGCTTATCACTGATTTTGACAGTAGGAGACCAACCCATTCAGTACTGCTGAGCTGGATCGATATTCGGTATCCGGCAGCATGCGTTCGATCACTTAAGCCTTACATGCAATTGTGCAAATGCTACAGGTTAGCCCTATTGCTGCAGCCCAACCCAAACGCGTTTCTCTCCCTCACCCAGCCCTGCCTCACGTACTGCTTCGTGGAAATAAGAAACAAGCCGCCTCCATGAAAACTGCTCGCCGCCGCCATGAAATCAGACGGCCAGCGGACGATAGGTAGGCGGGGATCGTTGCTCCGCCGGCGGGGACCCGGGGCGGCCGCCCCACCTCGCCCCAATGGTAGATCCGCCACTGCGTACGTGTACGTATACTACGTACGTACGCAGCTTAGTTGACCCGGCCACGTTTGGCGCACAAACCACGGCACCGCGCACCCAACTTTTCTAAGACGGTCCCACTCATTAGCCAGTCCAAATGCGAAGCTGGAAGTACATACGAATAGTCGATGGATCCAGTTGCGTGCAGGTCCGAATGCCAATTCACAACCATTGCTTTCAACCGAGCTGTCTTTCACTTGTTGTGGCATCTATGAATATATGTATGTACAATCTTCCGTATGCCACCGCTTGTCGGCGCCATCATTAATTCAAAACCGTATACCGCCCTTAAGGAAACTCCAATGCGGATTATCGAAATGGAGCTCATCAAATGTTCGCGGGCACGTATAGCGGTATAGACGTGTCCGTCAACACGGATAGGTATGGTGGTCATCTATAGGGCTGGAATTCAAGCCGAGCTCGACTCGACTCGCTAAAACTTGTTTCATTAACGAGCTTGCTCGACTCGACTCATTATTATTAACGAGCTCAAATTCAAGATTGGCTCGGTTTGTAAAACTCGCGAGCTGGCTCGTTTAGCTTGTTAAGCTCATTAAAAATATGAACATAAAACCCTCAAATATTATAAAAATTATTATGTATATATTAAACATATATATCACTAAACAATAGTAATTTCCTTGTAACGCATGAGTCTCTCCTAGGCGGTTGGGCCTTCAACGGCTAGGCCTTGTGTTGTGCACCTGGGGCCTAGGGTGCTGAGTGGCTGGTCTTTTGTACCCAGCCTCACGAGTTACACGAGTACTCGTGAGATTGACTCGTTTAACTTGGTCTATAAACGATCTTAAACTAAACCTCGGCTCGGCTCGTTATTCTTCGAGTTCGAGTCGATTCGAGCCGAGTCACGAGCTACTTGTTTAGCTCACGAGTTTCAAGCTTTTTTTCCAGCCCTAGGCTTCTACATCATCCTTGCCGTCCTTCCAATGATGCGTGAGTAATTCATCACAGACCTACGGGTCTATAGCTAGTAGCTAGATGGCTTCTTATCTCTCTTTGATCTTCAATACAATGGTCTCATCGATCTTCTTGGAGTTCTATTCGATGTAATCTTATTTTGCGGTGTGTTTGTTGGGATCCGGTGAATTGTGGGTTTATGATCAGATTATTCATGAATATTAATTGAGTCTTCTCTAAATTCTTTTATGCATGATTGTTATAGAGTTGTATTTCTCTCCGATATATCCGTTCGGTTTGGCCAACTAGATTGATTTATTTTGCAATTATAGAGGTGCTTTGTGATGGGTTCAATCTTGCGGTGCTCAATCCCAGTGACAGAAAAGTACATGACACATATTTGTATTATTGCCATTAAGGATAAAAAGATGGAGTTTATTCATATTGTTTGGGTTTACTTTGTCTACATCATGTCATCTTGCTTAAGACGTTGCTCCGTTGTTATAGCTTAATACCCTAAATGCATGTTGGATATTGATCGATGGGTGGAGTAGTTGTACTAGATTCAGGCATGAGTCAGTCTACTTGTCTGGGACGTGATGCCTATATAAATGATCATTGCCTTGATATCGTCATAACTATGCGCGTTTCTATCAATTGCCCAACAATATTTTGTTTACCCATTGTATGCTTTGTGTTTGAGAGAGAAGTCTCCAATGAAAACTATGGCCTCTGGGTCTACTTTTATCATATACAAAATTCAAAAATACATTGCTGCAATTTTGTTTCCTTTTTTATCTTGCAACTTATTTATGTATCTACCACTATGAGATTTGATCCTTGCAAATAATCGCCGAGGGGATTGACAACTCCCTTGTTCGCGTTGGGTGCAAATATTTGCGTTTATGTGTGTAGGTGCTGCTAACGAGGTTCTGTGTGGTTCTCCTACTGGATTGATAACTGTAGGATCGAAAGTAGGTCTAGAGGATGGTGATTATACTACTTGACCAAATAAAAATCTAACATTTTCCAATTTTAGTTGTGGGCAGATTTTAGCGATTAGCACAAGTCAAGCAATCAACCTACACATGCAATTCTAAGAGCGTAGCAGGGAAAAGTAAAATATTGCATATGAAGGTAAAGGGAAGGGTTTGGAGAGTGCAAACACAATGATGACACGGAGATTTTTGGCGTGGTTCCAATAGGTGGTGCTATCGTACATCCACGTTGATGGGGACTTCAACCCACGAAGGATAACGGTTGTGCGAGTCTACGGAGGGCTCCACTCACGAAGGGTCCACGAAGAAGCAACCTTGTCTATCCCACCATGGCCATCACGCACGAAGGACTTGCCTCACTCGGGTAGATCTTCATGAAGTAGGCGATCTCCTTGCCCTTACAAACTTCTTGGTTCAACTCCACAATCTTGTCGGAGGCTCCCAAGCGACACCTAACCAATCTAGGATACACCACTCGCCAAAAGGTAATAGATGTTGTGTTGATGATGAACTCCTTGCTCTTGTGCTTCAAATAATAGTCTCCCCAACACTCAACTCTCTCTCACATATTTGGATATGGTGGAAAGATGGTTTGAGTGGAAAGCATCTTGGGGAAGGCTAGGAATCAAGATTCTTGTGGTTGGATTGGAATATCTTGATCTCAACACATGAGTAGGTGGTTCTCTATTAGAAAATGTATGCTGGAAGTGTAGGCACGTTCTGATGGCTCTCTCACATATGAAGAAGGGGGGGGGGTGGAAGGGTATATATAGCCTCCACACAAAATCCAACCGTTACACACATTTGACCCAACTCGGTCAGACCGAATAGAAGTACTCGGTGAGACCGGTTTAGTTAAAAATGTGAACGTTAGGAATCTCGGTGGGACCGACTAGAACAACTCGGTGAGACCGATGGCTAGGGCTAGGGAAAAACCTCATCTCGGTGAAGCCGACTGCTTGAACTCAATGAGACCGATTTCAGCAAAGTGCAAACAGAGAGTTGGTCAAGCAAACTTGGTGGGACCGATTGCACATTTAGGTGAGACCAAAATAATTGTAACAGGCAATAGAGAGTTTGCAATGCCATCTCGGTGAGACCGGGATCCATATTAGTGTGACCGAGGTGTTAGGGTTTTTAGCAGTGGTTAGGTCAAGTGAACTCGGTGGCGCCGGATAGATCATTTCGATGGGGTCGAGTTTGACTTTGAGTTTTGGACATATTTGGAAATGAGAAAGTGGTTGAGGGTCTTGGGGCAATATCACTAAGCACTTTGAGCAAGGAGATCATTAAGCAACACCTCATCCCCTTTTAATAGTATTGGCTTTCCTATGGACTCAATGTGATCTTGGATCACTAAAATATAAATGAAGAGCCTTGAGCTTTTGCCAATATGTGTCCTTAGCATTTTGGGGGGTGGGGGTGGGGGGTCCACATCTCTAGTCCATGCCATGCCATTCATTGAACTTTCTGAAATATTAGATTTGAATGGATATTAGTTCAATGAGATATATGTTGTTATGAATTACCAAAACCACCCGGGGATTAGTTGCATTTTCAATCTCCCCCGTTTGGGTAATTGATGAAAACATATAGATCAAAGCTTCGACAAATGATAATGTGAATGAAATACATTGTCGCTTTGAGAAGTATGTGATAAGTAACAGCTCCCCCTAAATTTGTGCATTATTTAAAATTTGCTTTTGAATGCAAATGCACAATCGATTAGGATCATGGGTCACTCTTCCATGTCACATACATCTTGGTGGAGTGCTAAAAAATGATAAGAGTTAAATAACATGCACTCATCACCAAGGATATAAGTGATTGATCATACACAAAAAATTATGGATATAAACATGCAAGCACACATTAAGCATAATATGATCAAACACATGATCACATAAGTATCTCACGAGCATATCACAAATTGTAGCATAGGAATCAAACAACCAAACGACCAAAGTAGCAAGAGTAGCAAATGAAACCAACCAACAAAAGCAAGGAGCACTCTCTCTCTCTCTCTCTCTCGAAGCCTGTGATCTATACAGTTTCTCCCCCTTTGGCAACAAGTTACCAAAAAGTTCGAAAATGTATAGTGCTATGCGGCACTCTAGGCACGATCTCCGGGAGCTCCTGAAGGGGTCTTCTGGCTTGTTGCTCCGGTGTGCGTAGATGGCGTGGATAGGAGGGCATCTACAAATGCCTCTGAAGAAATCTGTGGAGCTGGAGGAGTTGACACTAGAGGAACAACTATGGCAGTGGCTGCACGTGCTGAAGTGGTAGTCCTGGTGTCAGTGTCAAAACCAGCAGACCTTGGGGTAGGGGGTCCCGGACTGTGGATCTAGGATTGATGGTAACAGGAGATGAGGAACACAATATTTACCCAGGTTCGGGCCCTCTCTAAGAGGTAAAACCCTACTCCTGCTTGATTGTATTCGATATATGTGTTACAAGGTTGATCTACCTCGAGATCAGTATGAGCAAACCCTAGGCTACGGGGGATGAAGATTTCTCTCCCCTAATGACTACACTCTTTGGTTTATATAGACACCGATAGGGCAATGGTTACTAAAGATAGATTACATATCAGGAATAGAAGAGATCTTGCGCCTTCATGACTTGGAGGATACTCCACGACTTCATAGGATTCCTGCCATAGTACGGTTCCACCAGTCCGGCCCGTATACAATGGGTTGTCGCCCCAAGGACCCCTTAGTCCATGACTCCATCAGTAGCCCCCGAACTTGCCTTCAACGCAAAACTTGTGTCCGGTATCCGCTTTGATAACTGTATTCGGCTTGCAAGGTGAGTTCTTCAGCAAATCCTCCCTGTTCGGTGCCATGCAATGTTGGGATTCCAGAGCAGCTATTTTTCTCAATATCGAAGGTAGTAATAAAAAAATTATTCGAGCACAAATAGTGCCTTTACCTGACAATTTTTCCTCCTTTAACGAAGAGTCGCTCCCTGCCATAACGCCGAGCAGTTATTATTTCTCGAAGCGCAGCTCGAGGCCGACGCCACCCTTGACACATCCATTTGAGGTGGAGATCGTGTCCCGCCTTTTGGGGGATATGGTTAATGATTTTGATCCCCCCTTTCATAATGTCGCGGAGATATCGGGAAGTGGAGAAGCCAACAATGTGAAAAAAGGGATCTTTGGCCTGCCCATAGCCTATAAAGGGTGGCCACTACACTTTATACCCCATGCCTTCTCCTTCCTTCCGTACTCACAGATCTCCAGAGCTCCAGCGCCCCCTTTCTCCTTGTTTCCGTAGCCAATCCCACTCCAACTCCCTCGACCATGGCCGGATCCAGCGCTGATGGGAAGTGGGAAGCTTCCTTTGTCTCCAACAAGGAGATATTGAAGTTGGAGGAGGTCGGCTACGTGCCGGCCAACGTCGCTCACAGAGCCCCTGAAAAGGGCTAGATCATCCCGCCGCCCGGGCAAGGCGAGAGGGTAGTTTTTCTTCCTCATTTCCTTAGAGGACTAGGATTCCCCTTGCACCCCTTTGTGCGGGGGATAATGTTCTATTACGAGATGGATTTTCATGATCTAGCCCCCAATTCCCTCCTCCACATTTCGACGTTCATCGTCGTCTGTGAAGCTCTCCTCCGAGTCGAGCCGCACTTCGGCCTATGGCTGAAAGTGTTCAATGTGAATCCCAAAGTGGTCACCAAGGAGCATGCGGATTGCGGAGGGGCTATGATCAGCAGATTGACCCGGGTCCAGTGGCCGAAGGGCCACTTCATCGCGTTACTGTCCGGATGTGGCAGAAGGAGTGGTTCTACATCACCGAGCCGAGGGAGGCCGCATGGGGAGCGGCCCCGCATTCCAATCCGGACCTCCACCCGATTGGCCTCTTGGACCAACAAGGGTCTGGATTGGGGTAGTGTTGCCCACACCAAAGCGCTGCAAAAGCGCGTGGAAAGCGTGATAGAGACCGACGCGAAGCTGGTCGACGTTTTCCAGATCATGCTCCACCGCGGGCTCCTTCCTTGCCAGGTGAGGGCCAAGCCTATGTGAGAGTATGATCCCGAAGACCAGGCCACTGTGCGACACCTCTTCGGCACAACTCATGACAAGATATGGGGCCAAATATTCCTGCCCCAGGAGGGGTGGCCGACAGAGGGGAAGGACATCGGCTATGATGCCGGAAAATGCCCGAAGGAGGTAAGCGGCATGTTTCTTCGAAGAGTGTTCGGATACTTACGCGGGTCCTATAGGGCTGGCTTGCCAAGGCCAAAAAGATCAGCGGTCCAGGAACTCGAAGAGACCTGTAGAGGATCAAAATCTGTTAGTTGTCTAATAATGTCGATATTTTGAATGTTAACGCAGGCATCCTCCGTGGCTACGGCTGCTAATGGCGCGACGTTAGAGGAGATGTATCGGAAACTCAAACTTTCCGATCAGGAGCTGGATCTTGTCAACAAGCGGCTTGACGAGGCACAAGGTAAGCTCTGTAAAAATATATGTACTTGCCAGATAATGACCGTCCGAACCATTTATTGATCCTTATAACTTGATGATATTACAGCTACTGCCGCCGAAGTCGAGGGCTTGAAGGAGGCCCTAAGGAAAGCTGAGGCCGAGGCGGCCAAGAAGGGGGCAGCCGCGAAGAAGGCGGTATCCGAGCTGGAGCAAGCCAAGTGTGCTGCTAAGAAGCATGAATCTCGGGTGACCGAGGTCCAAGTGGAGCTCAAGGATGCCGCTGAGAAGCTTGAGGCCCTTGAGAAGGGATGAGCGGATCAATCCTCCCATATGTCCAAGGTGGAGAAGGATCTCCAAGAGGCGCGAAGTGACGCCCGAGGTGTCCGGGGGGAGCTTCGGCAGGCGGCGCAGATTGCGAATGGTAAGCAATACTTACTGCAGTGCATGTTCAGAGGCAACAGGTTTGCTCAGTTGACGAGGGTATGGCACTCCGCAGGTGTCTTCGCTGATCTCCCGAAGAATGCAGCGGCCGCGGCGAGGCACTATGCCACCCGCGAGGAGGACTCCACGCAGTGGCTCTTTTGGTCGCAGTTTCCGGACTCCGAGTGTCCTCCCCTCTTCAACGATCAAATGAAGTAGCTGATGGAGATGCATCGGATGCCCGAGCTGGCCCCGAAGGACCTCTGTGTTAAACTGTGGTCATCCGAGCCTATTCCAGACACAAACTTTGGCCTTGTGCAGAAGCTGCAGGAGGCGCCGCTCCGGATTGACGTCGTGAAGAGATCAGCGTGCATTGAGGGGGCGAGGCTTACATTTTCGAAGATCATGGTGCATTAGCCGAAGATCAATCCAATGGAGATGGCCACTGGTCCCCCGTCCGAGGGAAAAGAGTATCGCCATCTTGAACAGTATTTCTCACAGGTGATGGCCGGAGCACGGGCAATAGAGGGCCAGTGTTTGAAATATGTAATGCTTGAGTAGTTTTAGCGGGTTTGTGCCAAGTGGGGTTCTGTATGTGCCCGACGGACATATTTAATATTGTAGTGGTTAAATTTTGACTCCTTTGTGGCCGTGTGTTTAATTCTGAAAGCTACCAGTCGTCGGCTTAAGCCCCCAAGTGAATATCACGAAGGGTGTTTGGTTTCCGCACTGTTACCCTTAGCCAACGTCTTGGTGCCCGGAGGCGGTAGTGAGGGAACGAAACTAGGCAATCACACTATTTGGTTTTACTGCTTTCACTTAGCCTTAGGAGCTCGATGGTGGGGACTAGGGACTAGCCCGTGATGTGTTTGTGATGTACTTGGGGGTCGAAGCCTACCCTTTCCGATCAGATGGTTTGTGTTAAGACGAACCCTTTGTTTACACGGTGAAATCGCCAACAAGTTTTAGAGTCAAACCTCATCATCGGACCGCGGATCCGTTTGCACTTACTATGACGGTCGGTTTTTGGCTTTTTCCTCCAGAGGTACTTGACTAGGCAAACCAGAAGTACAATCCCAGGGGTTCTCCCTTTGCCCTCTTAGCCGAACGTGTGGAACATAAGGGGCAAGCACAGGAGCCGGGCAACCCAATTATTGACCCAAGACATAGTTCAGAACGAATGCATATAGCGCAATATCCGAGACGTCAAACACCTGGCGGAAAGTGAGGCCGATCTTGAAGCTTTTGAGCTGATATATAAATCAAAAACTCTTGGTTATTCGTACTTTAGTGTCGGGCTGTTCGAAGAGCGAGTGAGGAATCTGGTAAGAAACATAAGGGTCTACAAGATGCGGATGTCTGAACACCATAAAGGGTATTTTTGTTACTTCTCATGAGCTCAAGATGTCCAACCATACAATTCGAATTGCCAAGGCGGTACGTATAGGGAAAAAAGAACAGAAAAAGGTTACAGAGTAAAGGTTAACGTGGGGCCTTGATGCGTGAGTTGAAGCCTTCACTGCGCCCTGTTGCACGTCTATGCCTTTGCTTCTGATAGGTTGGGAAAAGGACCTTCAATGAGACCTGTCAACGAATCTTTATGCTTTATGGTATCTGGGATATGTCTCCGAATTGTCTGAAGACGAGGTAATGCCGAAGTTCGATTTAGCCAAACCTGTACTTCCGTATAGTGTATGCCTCACGGCTGCCCATGTCACTTTGAGTGCGAAGTTGTGCTGACGTGGCACGTGGAGGGCGAAGAGTGCGGGCGTGCCGTGGGGCATGTATCCCTATTTGCAGCGAACGCATGCGGGCTCCCATGATGGGGAACGGGTTCGGATCCATTTACTATTGTCACCGGCCCTTACGGTGGTTCGACATCTAGATATGTACGGGCTGGTGTGGTTTTCGGACAGGGATAAGGTGCATGCTTATCTTGTGGACATGATGCTCATCTGTGAGAAGGCGCGTCTCCATCAGACAGAACCACTTGATGTCTCGCATATCATGTGGTGTGAGCTACAGTTTGTCGTGCTCAACCATAAGGTGCCCAGCTATGGACCTTACCCGCATCTCTTGATCTCAAAGACTTGGGAGTAGCTCTTTCCCAATGAAGAGTTTGTTGCCCCCAACTGGATTCGTCATGAGCCCATCAAGCTTCGCATCAAGAGCAAGTGGGCTAACACCACTACCAGGGCTGAGGTTGAGGCTGCTAGGATTGCAGATGAGGATGAGCTCGAGGAGGAGGAGGCGGATGAGGACAGTTCTGATGGATACACTCCTCCATCGTCTGAGACCACTTGGGCTAAGAAGCTGAAGAACAAGATGAAGGCCATATTCTGCATGCAGGCCAAGGGACAGTGCAAGTCCCATGTTGCTCAGAAGGAGAGTCGTTGGCGCGACAGGAGGATCTTGAGGACGTTCGGCGAGCACGTGCCGAGCGGGTCCGAGAGGGTCATCACTCCTGAGGCTGTCTGGATGGCGAAGCAGGGCTACCAGTGGACGGAGTCAGAGGAGGAGACCATTCCCGCTGCCGAGACTGACGAGGAGCGTGATGAGTGATACGTTCATTTTGCATCATGCTTTTATATCAATATTTATTGCATTATGGGATGTTATTACACATTATGTCACAATACTTATGCCTATTCTCGCTTATTTTACAAGGTTTACATGAAGAGGGAGAATGCCGGCAGCTGGAATTTTGGGATGGAAAAGGAGCAAATATTAGAGACCTATTCTGCACAGCTCCAAAAGTCCTAAAACTTCACGGAAGTCATTTTTGGAATTAATAAAAAATACTGAGCGAAGAAAGTACCAGAGGGGGCCCACACCCTGGCCACGAGGGTGGGGGCGCGCCCTACCCCCCTGGGCGCGCCCCCTGCCTCGTGGGCCCCCTGGTGGCCCTCTGATGCCCATCTTTGGCTACATGGAGTCTTTCGTCGAGGAAAAAATCATAAGCAAGCTTTCGGGAAGAAACTCTGCCGCCACGAGGCCGAACCTTGGCGGAACCAATCTAGGGCTCTAGCAGAGCTGTTCTGCAGGGGATACTTCCCTTCGTCAGGGGTTTGATGTTTTATTACGGGCTAGACTTCCATGATCTAGCTCCGGACTCCTTTCTTCATATCACGACATTTATTGTCGTGTGTGAGGCCTTCCTCCGGGTTACCCCTCACTTTGGCTTGTGGCTCAAGTCCTTTGAAGTAAAGCCGAAGATGATCGAGGGGCAACATGCAGCGTGTGGAGGTGCCTCAATATGCAAGATGACGGGAGCTCCATGGCCCAAAGGTTCCATTCCAGAGGTGTCTGAATTGTGGCA